>NC_142502.1:20889732-21042321 GCF_057876585.1 Rhinolophus sinicus
CTCTTTATGTTCAGTTCTTGATATTCCGGACCCCTGCTGATCTGAGTCAGGTCCTGAGATGCCTATAAATCTTTGATAAACCTTCATATCTTTTTGCATATCTTTCCCCACCTATTCAGGAGGCTATTTTTGCAGAATTCCTCTAATCAATTAGAACTATTTGCCTGAAGGCCCTGGAAGAAATGCAAGTTAGAATTTATGGTAAGATTAAGAAGAGAGAGAACAAAAGCATACCATCCACCCTGTTACAATCTTACCAAGCCTCTCAGGTAGCATATTAAACACCGAACCATTCCAATCTTTATGAAACATTCTCTATTTCCGGTTTTTATGACACTACTCTCGTTTCCCTCCTAAATCCTCTGGCTGCTAATCCTCTATCTGACTTCCAAATAATCTTCTGTTCTCTGTTCTATAAAAGAGATTAAACTGGTGGGTTCAATCAATGCTGACTCATATAGAACTTTAAATATGAATTGTTTTCCACATAATAAAACTAGACAAGCCAAAGAAAATCTAAATTCCTAAATTCTTTTAAAAAATGGAAGATATGGAAACACTGGGCCCACATTAACTTGATAATTATTAGCTGAACTAAGTAGAGCAGTCTCCATTGGATGAAGTATATCCATTCACATTCATTCATTCTCTCCCCCCGCTCTCTCATCCTCCCTCTCCAGTTCACACACCATATCAGCTGTCATTTATTATATCCCAGTGGGCTGTCTTTATTAATTATACTACCTACCAGATTCCTACAAGCTTCAGGGTTCCTGTCACATGGTTTATTTTATTGCTCCATACTCATTCATTCCCACGGCTTTAAATACCATCTGTATCTTTATTATTCTTAAATTGATGTATCTAGTCAGAATTTGTTTCTGACAAATATCCAACTGACGTGACACCTCTACTTGGATATCTCAATACAACTTAAATTTGTTCCAAACTGTTCTCCATTCCTTCAACCAGTTCTCCTCCATCCAGCGAACTTCATTCTCCCAAGTCAGAAATGGATGGGACTCATTTTTAGCAGATTTCTCTTATCCTTTGTCTCTTCCCCCACTCCCTCATCTACTGTGTCAGGAATCCAGTTGATTATGTTTTTGAAACATAATGATTTGGTCGTGACCCCATTTTCTCTGCAACAGCTCCCTAATCTGTCCCCTTATTTACATTCTTGCCCTACCCCCACCCACCACACAACCCCTCATCCTGTACTCAAGAGTAGAATGATCTTTCTAAATTTAAATCCACTCATGATAATCTTTTCAATGGTTTCCCAAGGCACTTGAATTACAAAACAAACTCTAATTCTGGCTACAAGATTTTATTCTACCTGGTTCTTGACTGTCCAACTTCCTTTTATGTCCCTACTCCATCCATTCACTACCGATTACCATATTTTGCCATGTATAATGCACACGTTTTTGCGCAAATCTGAGGGAAAAATAAGAATGCACATTATACATTGGTAGTACTAATTCTGTATCTATATAAATTTCTGTATCTATATTTATTTATGCTTATGAATTAAAAGTGTAACTGTAAAAATCAACAACGATTACCGTATGCAAAATAATACCCTGGAATACGATAATCTGTTTTGTTGAATTTATGAGGAACTTGCAACGATAGAGTTTTTGGCCTTCTATGATGCGTAAATATCATAAATTTGTTACCGGTACATAAAATTTCTTGTACCTTGTATCTGTTCTTGTGTTTTGTAATTATTTGTTACATAAAATTTCTATTCCATAATATGTTAAAAAATAAATGTTAAAATTCCTTTATAATACAAAAAAACAAGTCCCTAAATGTAAACAAATGAAAATTTGAATTAAAAATTTAAAACAAAATATTTTTTCCCTGAAAGTTTGGGCCAGAAACGTGGGTGAGCATTATACACGGGAGTGCACTATACACAGCAAAATACAGTAGCTATGCTGGCATCCCTTCTACTCCTAAACATGCCACGGCTCACACAATCTTTTTCCTCTTGTCCTTTCCCCTTCTTCTCACCCAGCTAACTCACTCCTACTCAACTCATTCTTCACAGATCAAATGTCACTTCCTCAGAAACCTTTTCGTGACTTCCCAATATAAGGTGGAACTTCCCAGTAATCCTGTCACGTTTTCTTTAATAATGTTCATCACAATTTAAAATCACATATTTATATATATTTATAAACTCTTGCCCCAGCCCCAAAACACACATACCCTAGAATATTAGCCCATTAAAGGCCAGGTCTATGTCTGTCTGTCTGTTGTTTACGATATACCAAGCATTTGGCTTTGTGGACAGTACATAGTAGTTGCTCAACAAATATATACATCTCTCATTCATGATAGCTTAATCGATTTTGATGAAAGTCATTCTGTTCAACACACAGATTTATTATCTCTTTGGTAGTACTATAATGACGATTGTGTTTAGGAAATTCAATTAAGTTTATTATAGTTAGAGAGGCTTGCAATTTCTAGTGTTTGACTGTTTTTGACCTATAGAAGTAGCAATATCACATGGTTCAACTTTCCCTTCCTTCTCTTCCATTCTTTGAGAACAAAGAGCATGTATTAGAACACTGGTTTTCCAGGTTAGTTTGACTTTTTCAAAATCATGGACAATTGGGATTGAAAGTCTACAAATGCTGAATTATAATCAGACTTAGAGTCTCTAGGTTTGCATGTCCACTTGAATTCACTGTATCATTTTAAACTGCTCATTATTAACCTATGCTCCAGCAATTTAAACTAATGGAGATAATTACATACTTGAAATTTCCAGTGATTTAAAATTTCTCTCTTATGATGGAAACCTAAGATACAATTAACCTCAACATTTTTTAGGCTCAATAAATACTGGCTATTAAAACCTTCAGTTAGACAATATGGGGCCATTAGATATAAAATAAATCAATATATTGTTTCTGCTCTTTGGGAGCTGATCACCTTGCCATGGATGTGGAACTAAAATTATATACAAATTCAGCAGGTAGGAAGTATTAAACTTGTTTCTTTAATAAGTACATGGAACAGTGCAGAGAATAAAGGAAAAGACCATAATGAAGGGTAGCTGGTAAAGTAAATGATACTTTAGTTTGGCCTTGCAGGATGATGTGAAAGGTGGAGGAAAGGAGTAGTAAGACCACCCTGGGGTGAAGGAAAAGTATGAGCAAAGTCAGAAAGGCAGAAATAAATGGAGTGTTCAGAAAATAAAAGTTAAGAAATGAATTTGCCATGGGTGGAAAATGCACATTAGAGACTAGCTGAATAAATAAGCTAAATCCAAGAAAAAATTAAAGTCTGGGGCTAAACTCTTTATAGTACTCTCTCTACAAAGCAGGACTGCATTTGAACATCAAGACAAAAATCCAGACTACAGAAAAAATACACAACTTTAGCATAGACAATGAAGATATCAAAATTGTTATTTTGCTTACTTTGGTTCAGTCATCAATTCAAATGGAGACTGCAGGCAAAAAAAATCAAATAAAAAAATCAAAAGACTTGGAAGGGCAACAATGGGAGAATTAGGGAAGATCACCAAGAGCAAAGATGTATCATTAGAGACCAAGGCTAAAATTATCCACACCCTCACATTTCCAATTGTACAGATGTGCAAGTTGGACAGTGAAGAAGGCTGATAGGAAGAAAAAGTGATTCATTTGGAATCTCTACAGATGCTCTGGACCACCAGAAAGATGAGTAAGTGGGTCCTAGAGCAAACTGAGCCTGAAACACCACTGAAGGCAAAAATGACAAAATGGAAGCTGTCCTACTTCGGGCCCATCATGAGAAGGCAGGGGGCTTTGGCAAAGGTAATAATGCTGGGAAAAGAGAAGGCAGCAGGGAATGAGGAAGACCACATATGAGATGGACTGACTCCATAAAGGAAGCACAGGTATGAGACTACAGGAGCTGAGCGGGGCTGTGAGGACAGGACACTGTGGGCGTCACTCGTTCATGGGGTCACCGGGAGTCTGAGCTGACTCAACAGCACGTAACAACAGCAGGTTATAAAGCACTTGCACACATTTTTCTCTTACTTGGTCCACACAATAGCCTTGAGATTTAGGCAGGTCACATTTTACTCTGCTAAGATCCCGAGACAGTGTCAGGATTGGCTCAGTGTAGATATGGTTTAACATGGCATTCAGGCCTTCCACATGTGAACATTGCTTCAGTCTTATCTTTCACTATTTCCCCTCAATCTAGACGTGCTTGTCTCACCTGCAGTCTTTTCTCATGCTATTCTCAATCTAACATGGTTTCCTCTTCTGCCAAGTAAGTTGCCTCTTCCCTTAGACTCAGTTCACATGTTTATTCTCTTATGAAGCTCCCTGATTTCCAGCAAGTCAAGTTATTCATCATTTAATCACATCAGGCACCATGCTAAGTGCTGGGGATAACAGGATGAACAGGGTAAGCCTGAGCTTTAGAGCCCAATGTCAAAGCAAGCAATAACTTTCATCACTAAATGTGGAACTTACAGTACCTCCTGAGGTCCATGTTTTCTTCATCGTTCTCTTTCAGCCTTTACAATCCCATCATTACAGAGATGAGGAAATGACACTACAAAAGTAAAGTGACTTAACCAAGGTGACACTATTAAGTAGTGAAGCCAGCCATTGAATTCAGGGCTGCCTTGGCAAGCTAATTACCATTCTGCAAATAACAATTTAGATGAGAACATACGAAATAAGAAAAAAATGAGCATTAAAAGGTCAGCTACTTAACATTTATTAATATAGGATATACTCTGGTAGATATAAAAGGATCATTCTGAAAGCAAAGAAATAAATTGCCTAGGAAAGTTTAATTTGCCTTCTTTTGGAAGCTTTAAAAATATAACTGATTTTTCCTTGGTCTGAAATAACGTAGTACTGTCTTAAAACTTAGTTGGGTTAAGTTGTATTGTAATGACTGTAGAAGGGTCCTTCATTCCTAATTTCCTAGAATGGACTGTGAAGAGACATTTAAACTACTTTGGGTTCCTTCATTCGTACGTAAACTTTAAAAAACATTACTACAACATGAAATGCATTCACTTTAGTAAATACATTTTTAAAAAATTTCTCCGGAGGATAAATCAACATAACAGTTTAATTTTTCATTCTGCACTACTTCCAAGATACCCCTGCAAACAGGGGCTTACGTTTAGCAGAAAATTTTGGCAGTTGTAACTCAAAATTAATTTGATTTTTGATTTTGTTCTTTAAAATAAAAGATGCTAGATATTAAATAATATTTTAAGAGGACAATATCAAGATGTCAATAGTTTTTAAATCTTTTAACTCCTTTTAACTGATTAGATATCCTTTCTGGGAAACAGGAATTACAAAAAGAACTTTTACTTTTGTCCCGGCCTTTCCTTTAAGTTCCTGTTTTATAACTGGATTGATGAGAATCACTTACAACTGCAAATTTGGCCACTAGAGTCATTTAATTTTTAAATCATTTGCGCTTGCTACCATGAAGAAGGACTAGGTAGAAACACCAACCATAGGCTAGAGCAGGGGTTCTCAAACCTGGTCCATATAAGGATCACATGAGGGTAGAATAAAAACAAATTCCTGGCCTAAACTAAGGAAAATGTGATATAAATCATTCTCCATTAGCATACCAAAAGGCCACCTTGAAAAAGAATGCTTTTTACTAGCTGTCTCCAACTCTTCTTCGTGGATTTTCTCTTGAAGCCAACCTTGTCAAGTTTTTATCCCCAGCATGCACTGCAACTGGCTTTTGTCAAGGTTACAGATTACTTGTCTCTTGCTAAATCCAAAGCTTAGATGTCATCTTACTTGACTGAATCAGCATGAAAAGTTGATCACTTCCTTCTCTGCGTAACCCCCTTTTTCCTTGTTTCCTGGATATCAAGGTTTTCTGCCTCGATGACCTTGCCTCAATGAGGCACCCTTGCCTCGATGGGTGCTCTTTTCCAGTCCTTCGGATGGATTCTTTCTCATTACCAGAATGGGGAGTGCCATAAGACTTCAGTTCTTAGACTTCTCTTTCAACACTTTACCTTGATGATCTCATCCAGTCTACTGGCTTTAAATACAACCTCATGCTGCCAACTCCCAAATTTACATCATATGCTCAGACCTGTCTACTGAACTTTAGGACTTAAACAGTCAACTCAACATTTCACTTGTATGTCTCATAATTCAAAACATTCGAAGTTCATAACCAACTTCAGATCTTCCCCTACAAAATTATTCCTCCACATGTCAGTAAACGGCAACTCCATTCTTGCAGTCGTTCAAGCCCAAACCCTTAGTCAGTTTTGAGTTCTCTATTTCTCTCACATTCCACCAACGATCTTTTAAATTCTGTCAGGTCTACGTTAAAAATATATCCAGAGTCTAACCACTTCTCACCATGTCATCTTCTGCAAATTCTGGTCTCAACCATCAGTACCTCTAAGTTTTATTATTTAATAATGTACTAACGGGTACTATTTCCACCCCTGCTCATTACACGAAAAGGAATAACACATTAAAAATAGCAGCCAAAGCCTATCAATTCTGTTTGAACTGCCCCTCCCAAACTTCACTTCCTATGACTCTCACTCACTCCTGTTTCAGCCATGTTGTGCTCCTTGCTCTTTCTTAAACAGGTAACCTTTACTAGCTCAAAACCATTGCACTTCCTCTTGCCTCTTCCTGGAGTATCTGTATGACTCATTCCCTTACCTTCTTCAAGGCTGTGCTAAAATGTTGCCTTCTCAGTGAGGTCTTCCCCAACCATCTTATTTAAATTGACTCTTATCCCTACCTTGAGTTTCTCCTCGCCACTTACCATTTGACATGCATTTTATTTATTAATTTCTTCATTGTCTGTTTCCACCAGAGGCGTGTGATTACCATGAGGGCACGGATCTTACCCACTGCCTTATTACTAACACCTAGAACCGTTCTTGACTTATAGTAGGCTCTATTTATTTAATATATTTAAAAGCACAAATGAATATGGACTTCTCCAACTCCAATCTAACAATTAATCTAACAATTAACAATACAATGTAATACTTTCCTATCCCATATTTTAACTTCTTTACCCAGAAGTGAGAAACCTGGCTCCCTCAATATATTTACTCATTTGCTCTATCCTAGAATAGAGTAGGCAGTTTTAGAATTGACAGCCGAATACCATGAAGAAAAAACAAACCTACAAACAGCAGTTCAATATTTATTTTTTGTGGTAAAACTGATATACTTTGATGATGCACAAATCTTAAGTGAATATTTGATGAATTTTGACAAACAGATAAACCTGTGTAAAACATACTCCTATCAAAATATAACCACACTAAGTTCCCCAGAAAGTTCCTTTATATCCCTTTTCAGATCAATTTCCCCTGCCCCCTCCAAAAAAAAAAACCCTCATTTTTTTTCACCAGATGTCTATTGTAGTTCTTTATATGAACAGAATCATACACTTTGTATTCTTTTGAGTCTTCTTTTCTTAGCATAATGTCTATAAGATTCATCCATGTTGCAAGGTGTATCAGCAGTCCCTTTCTATATCTTAGTAATAGCATAATTTATTTATCAGTTTCTCTGCTGGTGGACACCTGGGTTGTTTCCAGCTTTGGACTATTATGAATAAAATTCCTATGAGCAGTCTTGAACAAGTCTTTTTCTAGACATATGTTTTCATTTCTCTTGGATAAACACCAAGGAGGAATTGCTGGGTAAAAGGTAGGTATATGTTTAACTTTATAAAAATCTGCCAAATCTTTTCCCAAAGTGGTTATGACATCTAACATTTTCACTGAGCAATGTATGAAAGCTCTTGTTTTTACACATTCTAGCCAACATTTGATGTGGCCAGTCTATTCATTTTAGTTAATTTTACTGTTTTTAAACTACTTATTCTATTGATGACTGAGGGGGAGGGTGTATTAAACTCTCCAACTATGATTAGGAATTTATCTTTATTTTTCTTTTATTTCCATCAATTTTTGTTTCATATGGGTTAAAACTCTGTTATTCGGAACACAAACACTTTTAACTGTAGTATCTTCGTGATGAACTAAAATGTCCCATTTTACCTCTAATAACAGATCTTCTTCGTTTACTGTGTCTAATATTAATATGGCCACTTGGGATTTTGTTTACTTACTATTTGCATCAAATACTTTTTCCATCTTTTCAAAATATCTGTGTCTCTGTATTTATAGGGTATTTCTTGTAAATGACAAAGTTAGAGCTTACTTTTTTATCTAATCTGAAAAATCTTTACTTTCAAATTATAGTTAGTCTATTTACATTTATAGTACATATTGATACATGCCTAATATTTGTTATTTGTTTTATATTAGTCCCATCTGTTTTTGTTTCTCTCTTCCTTTTCCCTGCCTTCTTTTGTGTTTACCAAATATACATGTATAGTTAAAATAACTTTTATTTAAAAAAAGTATGTATCTTTTAAAGAAATGAAGAAAAGTGAAAATATAGTTTTATATATTTACCTATATACTATGTCTAGTGTACTTCCTTCCTGTAAATCCAAGTCACCACCTGGTTTCCCTTCAGACTGAAAAATTTCCTTTATGCTGTTCTTTAGTGCAGATTTGCTAGCAATTAATTAATCTGCCTGAAAATGTCTATTTGACCTTGATTGTTTGAAGGATACCTTTGCGCTATATAGAATTCTAAGTTGACAGGGTTTATTTGCTTCTTTTGTTTTTCTTTCAGTACTTGAAATACGTCAGTTTCATTATCCTCTTGCCACCACTCATTGAAAAATGAGAAGTCACCCATCCTTCAGAGCACTGTGACTTTATATACAATGTGTGGTTTCCTAAGACTGTTCTTTCAAGATTTTACCCTCCACCGCTAAATTTCTATGATGTTCTCAGACACGGTTTTCTTTGTATTTCTGTTACTTGGAGGTTCACTGAGCTTCTTGAATCTGTAACTGTTTTCTCACTCAATTTAGAAAATCAATGGTCACTATTTATTCAAAAATTTTTTCTCTCTTTTTTGGGACTCCAAATATAGTTAGTAGTAATACATAATGACTATTTCTGAATAAATTCAACTTAAGTAACTATGCAAGATAGAGCAATTTAGAAGTTTCCATTAAAATTTTCATGTATTTGCTGATGTCCTCCTATATATAGTACACTAGACCATTATCCATCAAGTAATAAAAGCAAGAAGTAATGTTTTTTTTAAGCATTTACTATATGCTAAGTACTTTGCTAAAGGCTTTACATGCATTTCTTATTTTATCCTCAAGATAATCTGAAGAAGTAGGTATTACAATTTTCTTCATCTTACAGATGTGAGAACAAGCTTACATAAGTCAAATAATTTATCCAAAAATAAGTTATGAAGTGGCATATGGAATTTTCATTCACAATTAATTGAATATTAAGTACAGGACACAGTTCTTGGCAATTTTAATGAACTGCTACTCTAGTAAGACAGACAATACTCCTCTCATATTTTTCTATCTATTATCATAATTGCTAAGGATGAGAGCTTCAGTATACAGTGAGAGCATGAAAACCTAAGGCATGGTGTGTACAGAACACATGCTTCTGCAATTAGATCAATTTCCCTCACTCTACCATGGTTTTCTAGGCTAGCGATAAGATGTTGCTTAATTCAGAAACTGCCAGTGCAAATTGATTCCTTAAACACACTACCTCCTTCACAGCTAGCTACACATGTAATTGCTCCAGTCATGTTGTAGCCCTGTTTTTCCAGCACGGCCAGTCTCAGACTGGGATACAAACAGTATCCCTAGGGTCTTCCACAGAGGGATATAGATCAGTGCTAATCAAAATGTGGTTCCACAACCAGTACCAGTCTGCAAACTGCTTTCCAGTTTGTGACAAAATAGTGCAGAACTGAGAGTATTTAGGAAAATTATTGCAAATTAGACTTGTATTTTGCATGGCTTTTTTAAGTTTCACTTTTTCTAGTAATTCAATTATCACTTGTATTTTATAAAACATTCAGTCTGCAACAAATTGGAAATTAAGAAAAAAAAAAGCTGGACCTTTATCAGAGTCTGAGAACACAGTTCTGGGCTACAATGTCTTGGAACATTGCACTTATATTTTTCTGACCCTCAGTTCTCTCACTATAATTCATAGTTATGAAAGGTGAAACAAAATATATCTGAAGTGTCTAAGCACAGTGGTAGGAGTGGATCCCTTTTGTGTATTTTATCATTATTAGACCACATATCATTATAGTTGGTTATTTTGCTTCTCTTTCTGAGTTAGAATACACAGTCTGTGAGGGGAGGGAAACATACCATACTCATTTGATTCCTTCAAATTAGCAAAAACTTAATAGATAAGAGCGATTTTATTATGTTTTACCAGCGATTTTCATATTCTTCATAAATTAGCAGCATTAAACCTAAACCAAAGACTACAAAGGAAAAAAGGTAAAATGATACTTGCTTCTCAGACCTTGCTAGAAGTGAAATAAATCTAAAATACGATAAAAGGAAGCCTGTCAATAATATTGGCCATAAATAAATGATGATGATATAGTAGGAAAATAAAATATTTATGTTTTCAACATTCCTTGCTTTAAAATACAAAATTAGAATTTTTAATGTATATTTTAGTGACTCTACCTAAAACTGGGACACTGATTCCACAAAAGCTACAAGAATGCTAAAAGTTTACATAACAACAAATTTAATTAAATACTTATATAAGGCAAGTTAAAGGCGTTCAATACACATACCTAAAACAGAGAAAGGGAAGTTCAGAAACAGAAGACTGGCAGATAAAATATGTATGTACATAAATAAATAAATAGTTGAAGGCTAAGGAAAATATAGACTTTATTTAGTTCTGTGCAACTATGAGTAATGACATGAAATTAAAAGGGAAAAACTATCAGGAAACCAAAATTCTGGGAGTAATTGAGATCTATTACATTTCAGAAGAGTTATGAAAGAAGTTCTGTGTAAAAGAAGTTTCTGTCCACCTAAGGACAGAAAAATAAAACGCTAAACAATAATGACTTTTGAAATATTAACTAATCGGCCACTGTTTTTACTCAGTCTGCAAATTTGCACTTAATGCCCAAGAAGATATAAGTGTAGAATAAGACAAAGCTCCCCGTTCAAGGACTTGCAATATAATTCATTCCAAAATATATTCTATAAAACTCAAGTCAATACAGTTACAGTGTAATATTCACCCAGTTAAGACTCTAAAAGTGGAAGAGTTGAAAGGATGGAGAAATTCACATAAGAGTTAGAACAATGTAGCTAAGACTTGAAGAGAGGGTGAGACTGAGATAAAGTAGGGTGAAAATATAAAGTTCCCAATGGTCAAAGCTGGGAGGGTGGTGAGCAGACTGGCCTGACAAACCATGACATGGGATTGGTAAGGAAGTACCACAAGTAAGATGAAACTGCAATGCCAGGAAATGAAAAGTCCCTGTGGGTTCTTCAATTAAACAACACAGAACAGTCTGCAGGGAAAAAGAGCTCGAAATAGTTTGAAAATAATGTAAATTGAAGTAATCTAGCTGGTGAACCAGTGGCCTTCTCAAAAAAGTCTATTTTTTAAAAAGAAAACCAAAAAGAACTTAACTAGAAGATTCAAAATCTTTATGTACAAATGTCATGCAGAAGGCCTCTGGTGTTCGGCTTGCTTACTCCAATACCATGTTGCTGCGTCATCTTTCTTCTCCCTTCTTCCTACTAGAATTTGTTCTGATCTGGTTTATGACTTACTTCTCTAATCTGAGCTCTCGTTAATCTCCTCTGACTACCTGGAACTCTGCAAAACCCTCTTGAACTATCTCAAGCTTTCCATAGGTCATGTTTAAGTCACCTCTGCATCTTCAAGTATCTAGTATACGTAGCGTCCCATACTAGTGAAAACAGAACGGAAAAGAAATCCAGATCAGAAATAACAGGAGATGCGAGTAGAAAGGAAATTAAACATAGTGGGTCTACAGGGCCTTTAGAATACAGAAGGTGCTACCCACTGAGAAGCACTTCAGGTGTCCACCATGCAGGTCTGTTTCCTTACACCACTCAGCCTCAGGAAAACTGGACAGCAGGGGCTCCCAATGGGCACTGCCACATACACCAGAGGCTGTTTGGAAATATCTGGGGGTGCTTTCTGGTTATTTGAATGATTAGGGAATGCTGTGTGGGCAAGTGCTAAGGATGATTGATGTTTTGAAATAAAATGAGCAATCACAGACAATAAAAAATTATCCCTCACTCGGCACGATTTTGAAATGTCCAGCACAACTCTGCCCATGCAAAACCCAGCTTATAATCAAGGTTAGAACGTAACTTCAGTTTACATATAAATACAAAATTTTTTTGTAGTTTTGATATATTGTTTCACAAAAATGCAAATATCTCATAGATTACACTTTTTGTTTAGAACTTTACAATGCGCTCTTCATCATTTTGAAAAAACTTGTATCACAGAAAGCAATGTTCTTCATAGATTTCAAATCACCAATATAACATGCCTCTATCAGTCTCGTTTATGGCTTTTCTGTTCTCTTTCTAGATTATTAACTTTCCTCTCAAAAACAAACGTTCTTGCTACAGTGAAAACAACACTGAAATCACAGCAATGTTTGTTGCTTAGCCTCAATTTGCTCATGTATAAAATGAATATGCACTCTACTTACCTTAGAGGAGATATGAGAAACAAATTGATAAAAAAATATAAAGTATCTTGTAAAATATCAAGTCCTATGTGTGTTTTACAACAGAAACAAATCATAAACATTTCTGACTAGAAATAAAATAGGGAAAAAAAAAAGTCCTAAAAGTCTCTGCCTCGTGTTTGCCAAAATAACAGTGAAGAAACTTAACAGGATACAGAATTAGTAATATTTAAACACTTAATAAAATCAAACTCAAAACGTGTGCTGCCCAATACAGTAGTCATGCATTTCCTAAAGTGTAAAATACACACTGGATTTAAAGAGCTTACTATGAAATAAAAATATATTATTAAAAATAATTTCATCTTTTGTTTTTACTTTCTAAAATGTGGCTAGCAGTAAATTTAAAATTACATTTTTGTTTACATTTCTGATAGACACACTGCTCTGAATAAACAATGTATTAATAAAACTGATAAGCAACAACAATACTGATCTTCAGCTAATAAGACAATAAAGAATACACACTCACTTCATCAGTGAGTTCTCCAAACACTGTTATGACATCTATTAAAAGACTTGCAGTATAGAAGGACTTGATCATATTTCTGGAAGAGAAAAAAGAGCTAGTTTAGTTTAAATAAAAAACATTAAATGTAGCTATATAGTCATGTAGCTACAAGAATAAAATTTCAATGTTTATAAAAGCATTCTAAAAATTAGTATTTTTAATAAAATCTGATTTTAAGAACACAAAGGAGCTCCTTTAATAATCTGTTACTAGGAGAAAGTAACAACACTCGTGTTAGTGTTACAGGCTTTACAGTACACATATGGTACAGTAAATATAGTAAAGGTTTTATAGTACACATTTGATATTAGAAAAAATAATTACAGTATTATCTAAATGCACATCACGCTATGTGCATTTCTTTGCATTTAAGTATTATAAGAAAGACAAATTATTTCAATTGGTGGAGTGGGAGCTTTTAAAATCAGCATCACTGAACCAGGCTGTTCTTGGCGAAAATCAACTCTTAGATTTTGAAAAATATTAAAATAATGGCTAGTTAGGGTATATTTACTGAGAAAATGAATCTGCCCTGTTATTCTTCTTTCAGACATTTTGTCTCAAAAGAAAGGATTGCACTCAATACTCAGAATCACTCTGAGATTCTACAAGTAATTTTAAAAAAAATCTAAATCAGTAATCAGGAAGTCAGAAAGTGTTCAATACATAACTGGATAATTCTGGTTATAGGAACTAAACTTAACATTTTTATTTTCCTCTTTCTTTACTTACTTGTGAAATCGCCCAGCCCGATCTTCATTATCTGCATACAAAAACATTTTCAAAGCATAATTCTCCAAATGGGCACAACCAACTATTTCTTGAGTAATAGCTTCATTATCACCCAACTGTTTCTTAAGCTAAAACAAAATCAGATACGCAACTTATGATTTTGCACTTACAGAAGTGTATGCTTAAGTACAAATTATCCTGATAATCATTTTAAGTAAATTATTTTATATTCATTTCAGTAAAAGATGTATCAATGAAATCTTGCAAAAAAGAAAATTGCTCTGCCTTAGCCCAAAGTATTTAAAACAAAATCCAATCAATGTTCACAAAATTTTAAAGAAACACACTCATGATAACTTGAAAGTATAATTTAGCTCTAAAAAACAAAATAACCAAGAAATAAAGATAACACATCCAAACATCTATTTTAAAGTATCACACAAATATTTCAAAATAATGTATTTTTCAATGTATATACTATCAGGTATCCCAAAAATGGTATTAGGAAATTCTTTCCTAACCATATATAATTTAAAATTTTAATTTATCCCGATTTCAATTTCTTCTTATCAAATACAAAAATAAGACTAGATCAATAAGTCCTAAAATAGTCTCTCTCTCAGAGCACTTTAGTAAAAAAAGAGATCTATTTCTAAGTAAGGTATGAAAAATTTAGAATTGGATTATTAAAGTTTTTAGAGTTTAAATAAATATGTACCTCACATCAACACAATTTACAACTGTGTAAATTTCCAGTCAGTACATCTATTTTCTACACACACAATAAAGTATTTTAAAAACAACAAACTAAGGTCCTACATTTTACTCAAACTGTCAAATTAAAATAAATGACCCTCTGGAATACTAGATCTTAGCACATTGTAAGATAAAAAATTAAATTTAAAAAAGGCCTCAGGATGTTTCATAAAATTAACAAAGTAAATATTCTCATAATTATAACAGAATAATTTAACATCCAAAAGAGCCTTTTTAGCTATGCTTATCCTGAACAATTTAGGGACTTTTTTCGCTATGCTTATCCTGAACAAAAACAGAAAAAGGCCCACTAGTTTACTGTATCCAAAACTGTGAAAGAATTCTAGATTCAATTCTAGAAAAAGTTTAGTAAAAGTATGTCATCTCACCTTCAAAATAAAACAGCTGGCAGCAAAACATAATATACTAAAAGTTTTTCAACTCGAATAAAAATATTATAGTACAGTCAAACGTGCTCTCACCATGGAATAAACTTACTTGACTTGTTATTTAATTTAGACAATAATAAACTCCTGATGAATCCCTTTATAAGTGTGACTTTACATTTTGCTTATTATGAAGAACTGTTTGAGTTTTGTGGTATCCAAAAGCTATCATTATTTTACCTATTATTGTTATACTGTGAAATTAATAAAGAGATATATTTTATATAAAATGTGTTAGAAATGGGATTTTACAAATATATCACTATGTGTAAGACACATTCTTCCTCCTGCCCTCTAACCCTACCCTCCAAAAAAAAAAAAAAAAAGAGTACTCAACTTTTTCCCCTTTTTCCTTTAGCAGTGTTAGAAGTGGAAGACCAGACAGACTCCAGGGACTGCTGTGCTCCCATCAGTGGTGCCAACAGAACCATCCTGGGTGGTTAATAGTAGCAGAGAACAGGGGCTCTGGGTCAGAAGGCCAGACACCCATACCAAGTTAGAGAAAGAACACTATTGCCCATGGCTGCTTAATACAACCAGGCTTTGATCTAAATAACTTGCAACATTTATAAATAACCTATGAAACTATCCATTGGTGTTTCTCCATAGGCTGTGAAATTCAAGATAGCTCCTTAGTCACCTACCATATTTCTTCTAGCAGGGGAGAATGCCTGAACCATAAGAGCATCTTACCCTGGAAGCAAGAGTGGGAGGAAGAGACAATAGGCAACTGATATCATTTCTTTCATTGTCCCTTTCACTAAATAAATAGCCCATTTCAATCATCCATGTGATTGCATGAGGGAAGGTTAGAAACGATTCATCACTTATGAATGGATGACTCAAAGGTCATCTACAATAACATGGAGCAAGATATAACGGTATATGCAAAGATAAAGGGACCTATTTTAAATTTCACTTAACAACTCCTTTAGTAGAATGATGTAAATAAAAAAAAAATGTGTCCGTTCTTCCTCAGCTATAATGATATCACTGAATATTGCCTAGGGAAAGAACTAAAACGACAGCACATACACACAAATGAAATAAAATATTTTTAACATTAATCAGAAAATAAATTATCACTGTTTAACTTACAGCTTCTAACTGATCCATTAGCTTTGTTAAAAATTTACGACATTCAGGAGTTTTACTATCAATTTTCATTCCAGTTTGCATTGCATATAAACGACCTACAAAGAAAAACAAGATAATTTGAACAATTTCATTTTTTAACATTTTTTTTTTATGACTGAATGTTTAAAATATGTTTTGTCTAACAAATCACCCAAAATTTAAGTGAATTTAGAAATAAAGTTTTGATTTACTGTGAATTTCATTTGGAAATATAAAGAACACAAAAATATTATTTGAAGAATGCAAAAGATTCATGAGGATGATAACAAAGTTTTACCAAGTAAGGCATTCTCTTTTGGCATGTTTTTAAAAAAGGACTAAAAAAGGACGAAAAAAAAGCTGTCAAAGGAACCTGCAATTTAATTGGTAAGTTAGGGCACTCAGAAAAACAACTACATGTACAAGAGCATGTACCAAGTATCAGATAAGTAAGAGTGATAACACATACAATATAGGCTGGGAGAGTGGGAAATGTGACTTGAGCTGAGGCTAACAGGAAGAATTGTTTTAACCATTTTTATATATACAAATAAAAATAAATACATTCTAAAAATTTAATGAAAATTAAGGCTAAAGCTAAAGACTTCTCTAACACCACAACCATAACAGCTTTTCCAATAAAAGCTGTGAGCAGTTGGGTGGTAACTTATCACTGGTGTGTACCTGTACATGTATCATCTGTAATTTACCTCTTACATTCAACACTGTTTTGGAGATCTGTTAGTGCTACAGTGCTCCACTGTATGGACACATAATTCCAACTGAAGCACATTTAGATAGTTCTCAGCTGTTCATTACTACTAATTGTGTTGCCTTACCACACCTTCTTGTAACACATTCAAGAGTTCCATCAGGTAAACAGCAAGAAGTGGAATTCCTGGGTCATATAGCATGTGTACCTTTTTCATTTTGAGTTACTCCTATTTTCCAAAACAGATTACTGTACTAATATACAGGTATATCTCCAACATATACAAGCACCCATTTCCCACAAACTCACAAAAAAATGGTATTACTAAACTTCCTATCAATCTCAGGGTTGAAAGTGGTATCTCACTATTTGATTTTGCATTTTCCTGACTAAATAAATAGGTGTTAGATATACAGGATAGCCCTATAGCCTCCTTTATGAATTAGGACTATCTATCAAAAGAAAAGAAAAAACTTCCACCAAATTTTGTTGGGTTGTTTGCTTTTTAATAAATTGGGTTGTGGCAGTTCTTTATACAGTATGAAGTAGGAACATAACCCTTTTCCCCAAAATTGAATCTTGCGAACACTATCACCATTCCCTGCTTTGCTTTCTTCCTCAGCATTATAATCATCTTCTATTTATTTATCCTCTGTCTCTACTACAACTACAATTTAAACTCCATGACAAAAATTTTAATCTATTTGATTTGCTGATACATCCCTGGCATCTATGATAGTGCTTGGCCTTTAATAAACATTTTCTGAATAGATAAAATACATGAATGAAAGAATAGCTCATTTTGTCCCACTGATTCAAATGCCATTTTTATCATTCATTATCATATATTAAGTTTCCATGGGATAAAAGAGCCCAATTCTATCGCTGCTTTATTTACTAGCGCTTTATAACATGGTTTGGTATCCGTTACTCTCAGGATTTCCAACTCAATTATGTTTACCTGATCATATCTTTAAAAATGTATTAATGTACGCATAATATATATTTATTCTATCTCTGTCTTTAATTTTAATAGCTTTATCTGAAGGAACTGTTTTTTAATGCTTAGTTAAGTTTCAGGACTATCTCATGTTCGAGAGCTTGAAGCTTAATTTATTGATGTATTTATTCCCACAAATCAAATTTAAGGGTTTGGTCCATCTAGGTATTAGCGAGAGGGAAAAAAATTGGCGTTCCAAAAGTATCATACAGATTTACACTGCCACACAGTGTAAAACATGGTGCTTTCATTTTCGCTGCATACTAGCCAGCATTGGCTATCACTTTGACACACACAAAAAAAGACAGATGCTAATTTAAGAAGCAAAAAAGCACTTGTTTTACTTTAAATATCTACTGTCTAATCATAAATGTGACAAAATTTTCTGTAATTTCTTCTTCTTTGAAGGAGTCATATTTCTTTAGCAACTTAGTTGTCCAGGTCCTTTTCCACTTTATCTGTTAGATTTTAATCATCAATCCCTCCCAGCCTCCCCCTTTTAAAGCATAGTTGAATGCCCCTCCCCTTTTTAAACCAGTCATATTTCTTTTGAGTTATTCTTGTTCTGTGCCTATTTTAGTTAGCTCTTTTTTCCTTAAAACTAATTGAACTCAACACCTCTTCTTTGTGAGTTGTTAAGTCTTTTCTCCCAGCATTTCTGTTACATTGGTTATTTTGAAGTGCATCACACGCTCTTTAGATAATAAATATATAGGCTGCAAATATTATGCCGTCTTTCAATTTTTGAATGTTGTTTTAAAACACAGAGGCTTCAAATATTTATGTACTCAAAGCTATCATCTGTGATTTTTTTTTCCCCTATCAGTTCTAAGCTTGGAAAATTCTTTTATCTCCAGGGACTTGGTATTTAGTTGCACGATTTTTCTAGTTTTTCCTATGGTTTTTCAAATTTAACTCTTCAATCTAATTTGCATATCCCCCCAAGTTAATGGCACCTTGTCTCAAAATCACTTAATACTCCTTCCTATCTTGAATGATTTGTGATTCCTTCCTTAACATGCGTAGTTTCACTTTTTATACTTCCTGCCTACTTGATCTCAGATCAAATGTCATCTTTTTATATGATAATATCTGTAACTGATATGCTTTTTCTTTCCCCAAATTTAATCTTATTAGATCGTATTGTATCGCTAACATTTTCTGAAGAATTTTAAGTGTTGCTGTTCTGATTTTTGAGAGGAAGGCTTTTAGTTAGGAGTAGGAATTGTTAATAAATTGAGGCATATTAAAAGGGTGTTAAGAGTTTACTTGAACAAAATCAGTTCAAATAAGGGCAGCCCCAAACTAAAATTGTTAGGAGCACGCAAGTGACAGAAGACAGGGAAAGACTTGTATAGAGAAAGTGTGGAAGCAAAGAGAGGAAATCATTTAATTGGTTGGCTATGGTTTACAGTCTCCTTGGCTGCCTGTGATTGGGTGTCCTCAGTATTTTGATTTAGTAACTATGAGGCATTTACCAGCTTAGATTTCAGTTTGCTTACATAGGCTACCCCAGCATTAGGGCCACATCAGTCTAATGGCCGCATTTAATAGGACCAATTTCATGCCAGGTTGCTCTTATTTTCCTTAATAGAGCCACCACCCTAAGCTATATTGAGGCTGAGGTCTTTGAGACCCATATGATCCCAGAAATTGCCAAAACAATAAGCTGGAGTGTAGGGAAAAAAATATTAGTATTCTCAATGATATTTTTATGTCTTTTTAAATTTCAATTTTTATATCTTTTATAATACATATAGTATTAGAATGTCAGTACATAAATGTAATTTCTAAATAATTTATATAACATATTGGAGATTTGTGTTTTGTTGTTTTTTCTTAACTTATGTGGATAGGTGATCAAAAGGTTAAGAATCGCTTACTGCATCCTCACTCCTCTCAACTATAAACTGTATTTTCTTGCCCCAACCTAGCCCGTGCCTCTTCCCCACGACCCCATTCCTTCTACTGAATCCCCTGGAACTACTGCTTCATAATCAGCAAACTCCTATACACCTTCTCAGATTCCTTCTCCGTCTTAACTAAACTCTGAATTTAGTGATTTCTTGAAATCATGTTATTTGTAGTTCTCTTGAGTAGTGACTTGTAATTCTCTTACATTCTTCCTATCTCAGGATTGTCAAGTAGGACTGGTTTTTCTCTTTGCATCCACTGCTACTTAAATTCCAGTATTCTCTCAATGTTCTCTAAGTGTTCTAGTCTAGGACGTATGGCATCCTCTTCTACTTGTTCTTGTTATGCTTATAATCAACTGCCCATGGACCTAAGGGTACTTCCTTTTTCTTGGAAATGTCTGTTCACATAGATAACCGATATTTGTGGCAAAGACTCCTAGCGGCCTTTCCACATTCATTCTTCCCATCTTACTTACTAACAAGGTCCTTACATTATTAGGGAGTTGTAATGTACCTAGCCAAAACAGTACATTTCCCAGTATTCTTCAGAGCAAACTATGGCCATGTAACTGAGTAATTATCATGCAACCAGAAATTGTTGGCAGAGATTTCTGGAAAAATCACCTCAAAGGGGGAATGACAGCAGGGGAAAGATCTGACTGACCCTTTTCCTTTTCTCTTCCCTGCTGCCTAGAATAAAAACAGGATGACAGAAACTCTAGTGGGCATCTTGGACACAAGCAACCTTGGAAATAGTAACAGTGCTAGTTTGTAGAATTGAAATCGGAAAGAATGTGAGTCCCTAATGACTTCATGGAATTCACATACTGGCACTGGGTAATGCCAACATCACATTTTCTTTTAAATGAGAAAATAAGTTACATTTTACTTACTGTTATTTTGGATTTTCTGCAATTAGAAAGCAAATGTCATTCTAATATTCTAATGCATATAGACAGTGCCATGTTCTCCATTCTTATCAACCCTGATTTCCAATAATTATACATACTCTTCCTTACATGCCAGTCATTCCATAATTAATTTACCACCACAAACTGTTGTAGTTCCAAAACCAGTATATCAAGCATCCACTCTAAACACAATAACCTTTTTTCCCAACAACATTCAACTATCCTATTACAACAGGCTTTCAGTTCACTGGTATCTCCCTACTTCTTCATCACAATAAGTCTTCTCTCCTTTAATGTCCCTCTGCAACCAGCTTTGATTTTACAATATATTTTTCTAGAACTTTACGGCCCAATCTCCTTGTATCCATGTTTCTTTTTTTTACATCCCTATGGCAAAAGCACACTCATATATATCCTCTTTCTCTATGCCTACATACAAGCAGCAGAGACCACTGGCATAGTACCATCACTATAAATATCATAATTATCTAACTCAAATAAGCTTAAGACTTGCCTTCCTAATTTCTCAAATAACTATTTCAAACAACTTCAATCTCGTTAAAACAACTGCACCCAAAGAAACACGCAGAAAATTTAAGACATTAAGTAATGATTTACTATGTATATATAATATTGGTCAACATGATAACATGAGAACTGTACTCACATGAAATATAGTACTGAGAGTTTTATTTTTCAAGAGGTCTTTCTCCTTATTTTCTAACCACAGTAGTGAGTACTATATGAATCCTACCATCCATATAGTTAGCTACTCGGTAGACCAACTTTAGGTGTAAAGCATAGGTAACAGCCCAAATAAATGACAAAATGAGGCTGACTCCTAGATACACCTTAGCTTTAGTGGCAACCATTTCAGAACTTAACCATTAAGCAGACATGCAGGAAATTAATTCCAGCATTTTCCTGTTACCATGTGAAAGTGATGTATTCCTACGTAAAAAGTACAATATTCAGTTTCTAACATGTGATTCTCAACTCTTTCTACTGCTTCTTATAATAAAAATGGAGACTATCTATCTCCTTTGAAGCAAAACTCAAATTATTCCCACCTTGCTATCACAACCATTATCATCCTCCCTCACATCACAAATATAAACAAATATTAGATTCTTGTCCTTTAACAGTTAACCTCAATGCAGATGGCTGATTTTTGAAATAGTGTAATAACAATACAGTTTATTGGTTTTGCCTATGTGCATTTTTGTCTTGGTTTACATGCATACTTAGTCTTTGCAATTTTAAGGGCATTACTGTATAGTAACACCTTTAATTGAAGAACTGGATCATCTCAGAATTGGAAAGATTTAGGATAAAAATTGGCCTGGCTTTTACATTTTTAAATATCTCACATGGTTTACAATTCTTAAGTACAGAAAATGTATCACAAGATGCATTCTCTAATATTAATAAAAGTGAAAAGAAATCTACTTATAAAAATTAATAAAGATTTTTGCCACAAGGAGTGGAAAAAAGGATCACTTTCATATAGATCTATGTTCAAAACAAGTAACTCATAGCAGCAGCAGTACGATGAAAAATCAATGTCTAACATGGAAATTACCTACTAAAACAATAAATGTGTAGCTAAAATCATCTATAAGAAAATACATTTGATTTATTTCATCAAAGAAATGGGTTTATTTCTATGAAAAAATATTATTTGAAGATGGGTAATGAGGCATATTTGCAAAAGAATTAAATACTTTCTGACTCAATTTTAATTGAATCTGAGGCATTTTAGAAACATTTACTAATCCTGAAGGTATGTGCAATTCAAAGTTCCACAAAATCTAAACATTAACATTCTAACACATCCTTGTTTATACATGAGAAATCTAAAAATATGGAATTTATGATATAAATACACAAAAATATACATTAAAAGAAATTGTGAAGATACTTTAATAGATTAAATGAATGTCTCACTCAAATAGGGATCATTATGATGTATACTGATGTCTAAAAGAAAATTTTATCCCAATGAAAAGAGCCGAATATATTACTCTATTTATAAGTATATTATAAATATCTGCTACTTTTTTTGCGTGTGTGTGTGAAGGGACTTTTGAATCAAAGATTAACAAGAAAGTATCAATGAATGTTTACTACCATGTTTCCACGAAAATAAGACCTAGCTGGACAATCAGTTCTAATGCGTCTTTTGGAGCAAAAATTAAAATAAGACCCAGTATTATATTATATATTATATTACATATATTATAATATTATATTATTATATTATACCCAGTCTTATATTATAGTAAAATAAGACCAGGTCTTATATTAATTTTTGCTCCAAAAGACACATTAGAGCTGATGGTCCGGCTAGGTCTTATTTTCGGGGAAACAGGGTATTTACGTCACTTCTTCCACAAAACAAATATTTATGGAACTTATGAAGTCATAACGTACATAATGCAGCAGCTTTAAGAAAAAGTTATCACTGAATTCCTACTGAAAGATTATGCTGGTATACAGCAAACACTAAGTAACAATTTGATTATTAAAATAAGACCACAGTATTTAATTCCGGCCATGATGGAGTAACTATATTTATCATCACCGTAAACAACAAAACACATCTGCCAAAATATAGAAAACCTATTTTCAGACAAGGAAAACAGCAGAAACCATGACACCTAGATTAAGGAAACAAATGAGGTGACACCAATGGTTAGCCAGGCATTCTGCCTGGCCACACATTCCAAACTAAGAAGTAGGGAGGCACAGTCCTCTAGTTGAGTTGAGAAGACAGACTGGAGTTCAGGTGGACTGAGGCAGCTGTAAATTGAAGGGCAGCCCTCAAAAAGAGGGAGCTAAGCAGAAAAGAAACCCAGAAAGCTGTATAGGGGTAACCTTGAGGCTCGGCCAAATACAACGACGTACATATGTAGGAGAAAACTCCACAAGGCCAAAGAATGGGCAAGAGCTGTGAACTGAACTGCTCCCAAAGCACACTCAGGGCTGGGATGCATTCAACCAGAGTGGAGAATTCCAGATGTTTACCCAGGATTTTCAATAGAGACACCAAAGATATACGCTTTACTAGTTGACTTTACCTGTCCCTAGAGAAAAGGCTACTTCAGACCTGCCCCCAAAGCTAAAATCAAACAAAATAACAAGGCACAAACTAATCAAATTGAAAGGCAAATAACTTAATTGTTGGCACATCAAATCCCTTCGAAGACAGACCATAGACTTCAGATATTCAAGAACTTAAAAATTCAGTGTCCTGAAGTCAAAAATGACTAATGATGGTAATAGGCAGGAGAATGCAACCCACAACAAAAAGAAAAATAGTACTGTGATAAGTTATAGGTCAACAGCCCAGTAAAATTAAACAATGACAATAATAACAGAAATAGCAGATGACAGTAAAATACTAGGAAACCATTATAAAGTATTTAAAGGAAACCATGAATAAAATTAGGAGAGAAATAGAACATAGACAGAGGAACATAAATAGAACTTCTAGAGATTAAAAAATACAGTATCTGAAATAAAATAATTTACTGGATAAGATGATTAATATCGTGTTTCCCCGAAAATGAGACCTAACCGGAAAATAAGCCCTCGCCTGATTTTTCAGGATGACATACCCTGAACATAAGCCCTAATGCACCTTTTGGAACAAAACTTAACATAAGACCCCGTCTAATTTTCGGGGAAACACGACAGTAGTTTAAATACCACAGAAGAAAAAATTAGTGAACTTCAGAAGACAGCAATAGAAACTACTCAAAATAAAGCAGGGAGAAAAAGGATTGAAAACTGGAACAGAAACAAAACTAGAGTCTCAGTAAAGTGTGAGAAAATATTGTACCAAGTGTTCTAACACGTGTAATTGGATCCTCCCGCAAAAGGGTGGGAAGATATGGCAAAACAAAACAAAAAAAATTGCTGAAAGAAAAAATAAATTGACAAAATCTTTACCCAGCAAAAATATCTTTTAAAAATGCAAATGAAATAAAAGTTTATTTCACACAACAGAAGCTGGAAAGAACTGTCAGCAAGCCTCGTAAGAAATGATAGTTCTTCAAAACGAAAGAAAATGACAACCATATTTAAAACTTGGATCTATACAAAGCAATGAAGAGTGCTGAAAATGGTAATTATGTGAAAAAACATTTGTAATTTTTATGTTCTCATTTCATACATTCCTTTAAAAAACAAAGACAATAAAAATGTATTAGGGTTTATGGCATATGTAAATACAATGTATGACAACTAGAGAAGAGAAACTGAAGTTCTTACTTTATATGTGAGGTGGTATATATGACGGTACTGTGATAAGTTATTGTAAACACTAGAGCAATCACTAAGAATATAAAACAAAGAGGAAAATCTAATAATCCCACCCTGGAGATACAATGGAATCCAAGGTGCTTCCAAAGAGACTTGACTGAGGTTAAAAAACTAAAAACCTTGACAAGCCACAGAAAAATAAATGACGAATTGAATGAAACAGGAATTTATCATCAAGCACTGAAACTTATTATATATAATCCTGGGTTGCTCAAGAGTATGTAAGCTTTCACTCAAACAAAAGTCATAAACATGAACCTTACCAAAGACCCTCAAGCTTGCATTGGTGCCAAAAGAAAGGACAATGACAGTTAAGGACAAGTTTCTTGACTCAACTGACCCTGTCTCTTCAACCTTAGAAACAGGTAAAAAGAGACTAAAAATGAAATGACTTACTTAAAACAGGAGTAACTATTAAAATGACTATTTTTAAAAAATAAAATTCATGTTTGCCTATGTTTGCAAAAACAAATGTAAACGAATGGAATGGTCATCGAAAAATCAGTAGTCCAACTTTGTTGTTTTGTTTTTGTTTTTAACCTGTTACTGCGACAGTAAAATATCCTGAATCAGCTGATGAAAAAAAGCACTTAGGCAACAGGACTACAGGCTCCAAATAAACCTACGGATTTAGAAATTAGCAAAATAAAGAAAAAAAAATTACTTATTTTTATTGGCTGAGTTAAGCTTGTCTGACTGGCTTTAGAAAATCCAATTTCTGTGTGATTAACAACAAAAATGGGCAACTGATTATTAATCCTAATATTCATGTGGCTTACCGCCATTGAGAAAGAAATCTAATATCATTTAGCGTTTATTTACTAAAAATTTATACTTGTTATGTCTAGAATTGAAATAACCACACACATTTACAACTTCCTGAACAACTGTATTTTAATTTTTCTATGACCACATAAATAAATGACTCAAAGACATTTGTACATGGTCATTGAAACTTTATTAATTGTACAATGTCACCCCCTAGAGGAAGTTTTAAACCAAACTTGAAACTTTGTATGTTTAGTCAATTAAGCAAATTTAAAAAGAAGGGATCTTTCTAGGTTTAACTTCATGTATAACACCAAACCTGACAGAATAAAACTATTTATCATATAGCGCCCACATTTAGTAGGGACTCAAATATCTTCTGGCTTTATTAAAGAAGAAAAAAAGAAAAAGAGAGAAATATATGGAGGTCAGAGATATGTTGTTAATAACATCAAACCTGTTCTCCATTTATTAGGAATGTCTCAGATTAATTCATTGGTTTTCTGCCCTCTTTCATTTTTCACCAATTTAACTAGTCCCTTTACTCTCACTCACTCTATAACTGGTTTTCTAATTACTACCCACTATCAACAATTTCCCACATAGCCATTTCTCATCCAGCATGTGCCATGCGGGTCCTGGTTCCTTCACTTACTCAGGGAAGGACCAGGATGATTGTGAGGTTCGCATCAGATATCCTGCAGGAGAGCACTGTCAGAAATGCCAAGGGCTACATGAAGTTGTCTGGGCCTCTTTATTTAGTGAGAACTATATATGGCCATAGGTCCCTCTGGGACAACTGTTGCCTTAAAATTCAGCTCATCTTAACAAACATTTTTTAAGCACCTAGTCTTTATTTCTGTAAATATCTTTAGTGGCCTAGCACTACAGGGCACAATCAATGAACAAGAAACACCCAGCAGGGTGCAAGCCTTCTTAAGTTTACAGTTTACAAGAGATACAGACAAATGAAAACAATTAACGTAAAGGGACACAAAACACAAAGAGGATGACATAGAAAAGAAGCACTTTAAAACCAGGGGGATTAGAAGATGGCCTCCCTGAAAAAATGAAGATCAAGCTAGTAGTACCTTAAGGATAAAAATGGAATGGCGGTGGTGGGGAAGGGAAGAGGCGTCAAGGCAAAGAAAACAGAATGTTGGAAGACTTGGAAACAAGAGAAAATGAGTAAGGTTCTAGAAATAGAATGAAATTCTGTTTGATTAAAACTGCAAAAGATGATTAAACTACTAAATTTGAAAATCTGACAGAAATGGAAATTCTAGAAAACTTTAATATAGCAACATTGGCTCAAGCCAAAATTTCTTTTAAATGGGGATCAAATATATGGTGACGGAAGGAGAACAGACTCTGGGTGGTGAACCCACAATGGGTTTATAGATGATGTAATACAGAATTGTACACCTGAAATCCATGTAATTTTACTAACAATTGTCACCCCAATAAATTAAAAAAATGAAATTGATAAACGTATAAAAGAATTTACCCCCCAAAACCCCAAAAAGTTCTGCTTTACCAATGACTTTTTTTTAATCTAAAGAAAGAAATCTGCTTTTAATCCAAATCAGATACGAGAAAAAAGAACCAATCTTCTCAACAGTATTTAGGAAACCAGCATAACATTACCAAAAATAAGACAATGATAACACTTCAGGAAAAAAAAAAAGGCTGACCCAGATTTACTTAGGACTATTCTTGGGGCAGGGGGCCCACTGAGAAAATACAATAGACTAGGGCATTAAGAAAAATACACAATAAAACATATACATGACACCAAAAGCATGATACAAAAAAGGAAATAAACTAATGAACTGGGTACCACTAAATTTAAAAACTTTTTGTTCGTGGAACCCTGTAATGAAGCTAAAAGGACAAGCTACAGACTGGGAGAAAATGTTTGCAAAAACACATATTACCTGACCAAGGACTAGTAACTAGAATATATTAAGAACTCTGTCCTTTTTGTTGAGTTGTATGAGTTCCTTATATATTTTGGATATAAGCCCCTTAATGGTGATGCTGTTTGCAAATATCTTCTCCCATTCCGTTGGTTGCCTCTTTACTTTGTCAGAGAGTGAGAGGGAAGCGGGGTGGTAGATGAGGGTAAACGGGGTCAAATATATGGTGATGGAAGGAGAATTGATTCTGGGTGGGGAACACACAATGTCATACGTATATAGATGACGTATTACAGAATTGTACACTTCAAACCTATGTAATTTTACTAACAATTGTTATCCCAATGAATTTTAATTAAATAAAAAAGAACTCTCAAAACTCAGTGTAAAATGATAAAAAAAGGAGCAGGGGCTAAAACAGGAATAGACATTTTGCTGAAGGTGATACACAGATAGTAAATAAACAAAAGAAATCATGATAATTTCAGTAACCATCAGGGAAATAAAAATTAAACCATGGTATCACCACACCTTTCCAAACAACTAAAAAAATAGTGACATGACAAATACCGGCAGGATGTGGAAAAACTGGATCACTCATTACTCCTATGTTGCTGGTGAGAATGTACAATGGTACAGCTAATCTGGAAAACAGTCTGTCAGTTTTTTATAAAACTAGACATGCAATTGCCACATGACCCAGCTATGGTACTCTTGGGCATTTATCCTAGAGAAATGTAAACTTATGCTCACACAAAAAAACTATACATTAATGTTCATCAACTATATTCATAAAAGTCACAAACTGGAAACAACTGTTTTGGTCTCTTTGGGCTGTTATAACAAAATACCATGAACCAGGTAACTTAGAAACAACAGAAATTGACTGTTCACAGTTCTACAGGCTGGCAGGCAGTGCTAACATGGGCAAGTGGGGGCTCTCTTCCTGGATGGACTTCTTGTTGCATCCTCCAGTGGTGTAAGGAGTTAGGGAGCTCTGTGGGATTTGTTTTATAATAATAATCCCATTTCTGACGTTCCACCCTCATGACCTAATCGCCTTCCAAAGACCCCACTACTAATACCATCATTTTGGGAGCAGGATTTCAACACGAATTTTAGGGAGGAAACAAACTTTCACACCACAGCACAGCTAAGGATCCTTCAACAGTTGAATTGTTAAACTGTGGTATATACATTCCATGGACTACTACAGAGCATTAAAAAAGAAACAGACTATTCATGCATGCAACAGCCTAGACGAGTTTCTAGGCAATTATGCTGAGTGAGAAAAGTCAATTCCAAAAGGTTACACAATGTATAATTCAATTTATGTAATGTTTGTTAAATAAGTCTAGAAATGGAGAAAAAGTTAGTGGCTTCTAGGGGACAGGGATGTGGGGCGTGGGGGAAGGAGAGATACACGTGGCTATAAAACATTAACATGAGGGATTCTCTTAGTCTCTACTTTGACTATGGTGATACAAGAATCTACACCTGATAAAACTATTTAGAACTAAATACAAACACACAGATATGTGTAAAACTGGGAAAGTCTGAATAAGATTGATGGCTTGCATCATGTCAATATTCTGGTTGTGATACTGTACTATAGTTTTCAAGTATTACCACTGGAAGACACTGGGTAAAAAAAGGACACACAGGACCTCTCTGTATTATTTCTTATGGTTGCATATGGATCTACAGTTATCTCAAAATGAAAGTTTTTTTTGTTCTCCCCCTTTTTTTTAAATGAGTTCCAGGTGCACAAAACAATGTAATAGACATTTATCATTTATATCCCTCACACAGTGACAACACTCCTCCCCCCACCCACTACCCCTCTGACATAGCACACAGCCATTACATTTCCACTGTCTCTATTCCTAATGCTGCACTCTGCTTCTTGTAACTATATATACATGTATACAATTATAGTTGACCTTCAATTCAATTAGAGTTGACATTCATTGTTCAACTTCAGCTTCAGGTGTACAGTGCAGTGATCAGGCATCTCCATCATCCCTGAGGTGGTCTCCCTTATGAGACCTGTGTTCATCAGATACCCTACAAAATCTTTAATGTAATTGATTACATTCTCCAAATTGACTTTTGTTTCCCCAGGGCTATCTTGTGGTTACCAATTGTGCTTTCTAATCCCCTCACCTTCTCCCTCATCCCCACCCCAAGTCCCATCTAGCAACCCTGTTTTTCCTCTATGTCTCTAAGGCTGTTTTTGATTAGTTCATTTATTTATTCTTTTCTTTAGATTCCACATATAAGTGAGATCATATGGTATTTGTCTTTCTCTATCTGACTTATTTCACTTAACATAATGTTCTCTAGGTCCATCCATATTGTTGCCAATGATAATATCGAATTAAAAGTTTTAATTAAAAAATACAAATTAATGGAATTCTTTCTAGAAATGAAGGTATGTTTCAAATATAAGGAAATTTACTATTTTGTTATTACTTATATTAATAAGTTCAAAGAAGTAACAATAAACATCAGCACTTGCATAGATAGTAAAAAAGTAATTTGATATACAGTGTTCCAACGTTCATTTCTGATTTAAAAGAAGAAAGACCGAACAGCACAGAAATATAGGATTAAGGTAACAACAACAACAAATTATAAAACACTAGAGTATTCCCATTAAGGCCAGAGATAAATCATTTTTGGAAATCATACAATACTGAAAAGGCGAAGGCACATGGGTAAATCCTATGACATACCTCCTAATCTAAAACCCATTATAACATAGCAAGGTAACAAGTTACAAAATACAGTGTTGGAATTCTTCCCATTTCCTTACTGTAGCTAGCGCAATGAATTAAAAAAGCAATGAATTACTGTATAGTTCTTTCATTCAATTAACAGATAAAATCTACAAATATCCACCATGTCTTAGGTACGAGATTCAAAGATCACCAATATAAGACACATTTCTTGCTCTCAGATTCTAGTGGAATATTAATATTTAGAGAGATGGTGTTCATTAGATATTTATAAATATCAATTATGTGCCAGGTGAAAGAAAACAAGATGTCAATCCTTGTCCTCCAGGAGAATCCAGAAGATTGAAAGGTAAATAGATGTTTATAACACAGTGTGATCAAGATGAACTGGAACAATTCTAGACCATCCTTATGAGGTCATGAAAAGCAACCTGCAAAAAGTAAAATTTGTATTGAAATTAGTAAAAGTTAGTCAGGTTAAGAGGAAGTCAGGTAATCCCAAGCAGAGAGCAGTATACATAGTCTCAGAAGTAAGAGAGAACATGGAGCTTTTGCAAATTAGTAAGCACTTGAGCAAAATCTTGAACTTTTTTCTTACAAAAAAACTTCCTTGTTCTACAAATTTAGAAAATGTTTGTTTGCTCTAAGACCTTAGAAATGTATCCCTTCACACATTTTAAAGTTAACATCTACCACTTTTCATCAGCTGTTTAAACAGATACAAAAAATGTCGTTTCTGTACTACATAAGACATTAAAAAAATTATGATATTCTTTCAACTGTAAATATAGTAACTTGGTATCGATCACAATCTATTGTAGACACAAAAAGCTTTTTTAAATTAGAAATAATATGCTGTTGTATTTTATTTTAACCTGTATTTTCATTTACTTAATCTTATAGAATTTTATTATAAAAAATGTATCTGTATGCTCAAAATCCCTAACTTGAGTATCATTATCTCTGCAAAAAAATGTACAAAAATTAAAGTTTATCAAAATTTCCTGTGAAATAAGCTGCTAAGTATTAAAATGTTTCTTCTGGAATTGAGGTTTTATAATTACTGTAATGCATAATTGATCAAAAAACAATTATTACTATATACTTTAATAATCATTAAAAATAAAAAGTAGTTTTATTAGGAATGCATCCTATAATGAGTTAAATTGCATATATAAGAGTCAATATGATTTACTGTCATAATGAGCCATAATAGGGTATTAGTCTTATTCCTATTTTCATTTTTATGAACGTAACATGGAGAAAATTTATTCACGTAAAGTAGCAGATCAGAATGGAAGTTCTGTCACAGCAAAATCAATTCATTCTATAAATGTTTTCTGGGTGACAGGCTAAAAACCATATAATAACCTATTATCAAGTAATATTTTTAATAGCCTCTTAACTGACAATTCAATTAGGTCTGTTCCAAAATTTGTTTTAAGACTAGAAAAGGATTTGTCACCCCATCAGTAGTTATTAATTTTCTCAATTCCTGTGAAACATACAGAAAAAGATTCATCTTTTTTTTCAGAGGCTTCTTGTTTATCCTAAGTCACTGAAACAGGATTGGGAGAACTGGAATACTGTTCATTTCAACATCCTATGGCAATAAATAAATAAATAAATAAATAAATAAATAAATAAAATGGATGAATCGACTAACCAAGCAATAAAAATGTTGTTATTTTATCACTTGTTTTAAATGTATTTCTGAAACAAACAAATAAACAAACAAAAAACATAACACCTCAGAGCTGAAGATCTAGCTCATTTAGTTTAAGGAGAATGTCTACCATATGACATAAATGGCAAAGCCTGCTGTTAATGCCAAACAAATCAGCCAATGGAGGCTTACTTTTTCAGAAAAATGGCTTAAATTTCCAATTCAAATAAATGTTAACCTATGTCCCCACATGCCTCATTTCATCTTAATTTTAATTCTAAAACTGTGGTTAAACCACAGACCCTTACACAAGCTTGTCATTCGGATGAAACAAGAAACTGCCCCCTTCAGCCTTTTGCTCTTATCTCAGGAATGCCATTCTTTAATAATAAAGAGAGAATGAAAAGGTAAGGTCATTTCATGAAAACGCTTACCATTTGGGGAATTCAGCACACTACAACATAGGTTAGTTTTTAACATGAGGTATTACCCTGAACAGATATACGTATGAGTGTAAGAGAGTCTGAACACAGTATTTTCTATTGTGTTCCTTCCATGTCCTTGTCCCTACAGCTAATCCTCCCCAAACCCTCTTTCACAAGACCTTGGTCCCAAATGGTCCCTCCTCACTCCTCTGGATAAAATCCAAAATGATCAAACAATGGTTTCTAATCTCTAAGACCAACTCCTCCATCTTCCTGACCAATTATTCCTAAAAGGAGACAAACTCCAGGTGACTCCTCCATCCCCCTTATAAAATGTACTACCACTACCCTCCTTCCCCAAATGAGAATGTTCCTTTGACATCCTTTCTCATGCCCAGCGTTTTGAATAAAGGCTTATTCTTTGCTCTCATTGATTTTTGTCCATATAAGACAGGGAAAGACAGGAAGCTCTACCTGATACCTTAATCAATGGAGGCTTCACTAACACTAGTCATGTGAATTGCGCCTTTTTTCCGGACACCCTGGAGGTTTCCTACCTACTTTCCCAGGGCAACACACAGTAAAAATATTCATGATGGATGAGAGTATGCCCTTTTTCTGTAAACTAGAAGAGCAATTGTGAACATAATGTAGGAAAAGAGAAGCAGCATACTACTTTGCTACCGTGACAAGGAAAGAAACATATGGAAATTGAGACTAGGGAAAATGATTCCTGTAGCACAACTTGCATACCAAAGTTCAAAGAGCACTGGCTTGGTATGTCTGAAGTACAAATTACAAGGAAAGAAGTCACCATGAGCAGTGTTCTGTTGAACAGAAGAATCAGACCCACAAATACAGCAGTTAAAGAAATTACCAGACAGCAAATAAAAGTATAAATTTTAAAAAACATTTACAGAAATTAGTATTTTAAAAAATATGGTAATAAAACACTATCAGAAATGTCTATGCCAATTTGAAAACAAAACAAACAAATCAAACCCCAGAACATCTAGAAATAAAAAATGAAAGCAGAAACTCTAAAAATAGGTTATACAACATGATATCTAAATGGAGGTAAACACAGATCAAAAGAAATTACACCAAATGAAACTCAGAGAGACAAAGGGACGCTGACTATGAAAGCACTGAGACAAAGAAATAAAGGAGAAAAGTACAACACATGTCTAACCAAAATTTCAGTAGAGAATAGAGATAACAGAGAAGCAATATTCAAAATCCCAAACAAGGTACTACATGTACAAATGGAAACCTAGGCCTAGAAAATCAGAATACAAATCATAAGGAAGAGATTAATAAACAGGCCATATTTTAAAATTAATAACTTTTAAACACCAAAGGACTTCATAAATAAAGTGAAAAATGAAACTATGAACTTGGAGAAGGCATTTGTAATGCACATAACAAAGAATTAGTATCTAGATTATTAAGAAAAAACAAATGGTGAAATAGAAAAATGGTCAAAAGCAATATAGGTATCTGGAAAGGGAATCACAAATGGTTAATTAACATATGAAAAGACGCTCAACCTCATTAAGACTCAGTGAATTGCAAATTTTGCTCCACTGAGACACCATTTCATGCCCACCAGATTGGCAAAACTTAAAAAGTCTAATAACATCAAATATGGTGGGTACATTAGGCCTCATTTTATTATTCAATAAACTTTACACACATTATATATGTTCTTTAATATGCATATGTTTCAAAACAAAAATATTTTTAAGTGCCATCTGGATTTAACAATAAAAATGTTCATGACCCTGCTGAGAGAAGTTTCAGTGAAATAATAGGCATGAAAATCAGACTGCAATGAACTGAAAAGGATGCATGAAATAATGATGTAAAGACAACTACAGACAAATATTTCAAGCTTATCTTTGAGGTTAAGCAGACAGGAAAACAACTTTAGAGAATATCATAGTGACAGCTTCTTTTTTCTTTTTTAAATAAAGGAAACTAGGGCAAACTTCGAAAGAAATAGCAGGATAATGCCACAGGAAATAAAGGGTCCTTGGATATTCACAAGGGTACACAATATAGAGCTCATGAATAGGGATTAGTTTTAGACAGGAACAAGGGTTTCTATTTCATTGTTACAAGAGATGACACCTCTTTGTCCCTATCATATCATTTTTCTCCTCTATCTAACCACTCCAGTGACAATGGCCTCCTTGATCGTCCAAGCACCCCCTTGCCTCAGGACTTCGTTTTGTTATTCCCTCTATGGAGGAGAGAGAATACTTATCCAGATGAATACTTTCCTCGAATACTTCCCTCGCTTTTCACTCATGTCTGCTCACATGTGAACACAGTGAACTGGTTCCCAGACCACATTGAAAGTGAAATCCCCTATTCACTCCCTTACTCCTGTTACCCCTATTCTTTTTCCCTGCTTTATTTTTTTCTCCATAACCTTCTAAAGATTCTATATAATGTACTTATTTTTATTGCTCAATCTCCCACTCCATTATATGTAAGCTCCACGAATGCAGGGACTGTAGCCACAGTGCCTGGTAATGCTTGATATAGGAAGAAACTCAATGAATACATGCGGAAGGAACGATTAATGGCCCTTGCTTGAAGAACCTGAAGAACAAGTATAATAGAAAAAATGCTGTAAGATTTGAACAAAATGAAGTAAAGCCGGGAGAAGAATCAACTTACTGACTACAGAAGTGGTGGCATTTGAGTTACATTGTAAATCATGAGGAATTTGCTAAGTGGAGTAAAAAGGTAAAACTTCCAAGGTGAAGAACCCGGAGGTTTGAAAGGGCCTTGCACATATGAGGAAAGAAAATGGGTACACCTGGAATATGGCAGAGATGATGGTGGACCAGATTTTAGCTAACCTTGTAACATTCACAACAGATGACAAATTATATTGAGCTTAACTCTAAAAATCCTTTTCAAAAGATTTATAGTTTCCCGGTTACTTATTTGCAGTAAAGTTAGAGTATGGAATATAAAATAGAGTTGACATAACATTACTGGAAGTACTCTCTTTACCACAAAGGAAAAAAGTTTGAAAAAAATTCAATCCCTGTTTTCCATCAACTGTAGATTGCATGTATCACAAGTGAGAATACTGCTACCAAATGCCTCAACCCCAACTATTACTTAAGTCAGACTAAAAATTTTCACTGGTGGGAGAGCAGTTTGGATGCAGGCATGGGAAGTCAAATTCAAATGCTTGTTTTGTAGCAGATGCTCTCCATTTAGCCACTTATGAGTTGTTCAACTGGCTTGCATTGGTCATAATTAACCTGCATAAGACTATGTTTACAATTAGTCTGTATTCTTTTGTCCACATCACTACTGTCTTTGGGGCACTCACCTTCGATTTAGCTGCAACTCAATTACTCAAACTACTCAGGTTATTTTCAGGATTCTCTGGTGGAGACAAGAGGCTCTTGTGTGTACACACAGAAGAAACAAACAAACAAAAAAACACCTTAGGGCAGTGTGTTTCTGAGTTCTTGAGCCCATGTATCAATTTAGGAATATTAAAGCACAAAAGAGGCAGTGGACACCATCATGCTTTTCAAGTTTTGGCTTTCTGGGACCTGCGAGGCTCAGAGAGAAGGTCGGGATCCCAGAGGAGGGCGGGGCCCCACTCTGTTCCCAGGGCGGGCCAGAGGTCAGAGCTCAGGTCTAAAGTCAGGGGGGCAAGGCCTGCCCCAAGAACCACAGAAGAGTATGTGGGGCCCAGAAGGTAAGGGGGGGCGCAGAGACTCGGAAAGACTCACAGTAATAGGCCACAACAGGGTCCCGCTTGTCATGTTCCTGAGCCGTCCTCAGATGATGCTGTATGCTCTTAAACTGCGGGGGTAGCGGAGGCAGCGGGGCAAGCGTAGCCATCGCTACTCCAAGACTCACCACTTCCTAGTCGCGCGCCACCGGCACTTCCGCTTCCGCCGAGAGGTCACGCGCACGAGCACGCAAGGCAAATCCCGCCCACTTTCTTGTTGCTTAGCGACAGCCAGCCAACTACAGATTCCCGCTGGAACAACCTCAGCGCGCTTGGCTCCTGGCAGTTAAAGGCTGAGCAACACCAGCGCTCTCTGCTGATGTGAAGGGAGAGTTTTTGTTTTGTTTTACATTTTTGTTCTGTGGGTCACCCCCCTTCCCCGCCCCGCTTTTGTGCAAAAGGAAGGACAGAAAGGGAAAAACAAGAAGAAAATAATGTTTGTTGATTGGGAAAAAGGATAAAGACCTGAATTGCCTTTGTCATCATTCAGGAATTATCGCTTCCGGTTCCTCAGATTGTATTAATGGCATCCATAGTAACTTTTCGGATCTTAGTAACTGTAAATTCAATTCTTGTGTAAAATGAGAGATGTTGCATTTAAACTTATTAAATTACATTCTTCTATATTCACACATTAGATAAACTGATCATTTTTTTCAACTTAAAGAAAATTGAACTTTCAGAACTGGATAGTGTATACTTTAGTGAATGAATAATTCGTAGATCATTTATTTTTGGAGAGTGATGAACCATTTACAAAGTATTTTGACATGCATTATCTTGTCAATGCTCAGAGAAGGTGTTCTGGTATACTTCTTGCTCAATGCTACTGACTCATACCATTGGAGGCATCAACTTTTCCTTGTACCATCAATAACTTCAATTCTTTTTCTTTCCTCTCCTTCCCATACTATCATCTTTTACTTTACTTACGTCCTCGATTAACCTTCATTATTTATTTTGTCTCAGTCCCCAGATTGGAGCGTTCATCTTCAAACCAGTTTTTATTGAAATCACATTATTTCCAAGAAACAAGATCTCAAGCTCTGAAAATTTCCTCTGTCTACTACTCTCTACTCAACACTAAACCCGACCCCCAATCCCTGCAGACGCTGTTCTTGGTCTTTATATAACCCCCACTGCACATTCTTTGTCTGTTTGCAGAGTCCATTATCTTACTCTGGGTCTGGCTTTTTTTTACCAAGCAAAAAACTGAGTTCTGTATTCTCCCCAATCTCAGCAACTTGTTTACTACCTCTCAAGGATGTGTTTGCTATAGACTGAATATTTGTCTCCTGCACAAATTCATATGTCAAAACCCAATGTGATGGTATTAGGAGGAGGTGGGGCCTTTGGGAAGTGATTGTTGTTTATAAGCAACCCAGTTTGTGACATTTTGTTACAGTAGCCAAAATAGACAACAGCATTACTGTTTCTTTCTCTTACTCCCACTATCTTGACTTTCCGATCAGAAGTTGCTGGATTGATAGAAAAATTAATGAAGCAAAGCAGAGTGGGATAACCATAAATGCCTTTTCTCTGTCCTTATGACTTCTCATTTATTCTCTTTATATTACTTCTTTTTTTTAATTTTTTTTAATTTTTTTATTTTATTTTATTTATTTATTTATTTATTTTATTATATTACTTCTTGATTCCCACTTGTGGTTGTCCTTAAAGATCACCTCAGAAGTTTTTCTAAAAGAGTCATATCTAGGTCCCACCACCAGGCATTCAGATTTCATTGTTCTGGGTTGGATCCTAAATATCAGTATTTTGAAGGCCTTGACGAAATTTTAATGGCATGTCTAGGGTTGTGCAGCTGATGTTTCAAGCCTTCCCTATTCTCTTCAAGCCAGACCTTCTGCCCTGATTGCCTTGGTCAAAGACTGTACTTCCTGCAATTAAGATTAAGGCCACCAAATAGGAATTCTTTCACCTCCCCTCTGCCACAAAAAATAATGATAACTAGCTAGCATTTACTATGTATCATGCATGTTTCTAGGCACTTTACATCAACTTATTTAGTCTTTATCACAACCCTATGAGGAAGATAATAGTTTCATTTTCATTATTTCACAGATGAGAAAAATGAGACACAGAATTTATGTAACTTGTCCCAGATCACAGCCAGTAAGTATGAGTTTTCAACATTAGTAATATCCAGGTACTTTGCTTTTAGAGCCTGTGAACCTAACCATTACTACTTGACTTTAATGTCTCTCTACACCAGTATATATTCTTGTGTTTTGTCTTTCTGATGAAAGCTGCACTTTTCTGCTATTTTCCTGATCTCCTCCTTCAGGAATAGAGGCTGCTCAAGGTCCCTTGATATATTCTAGGAGAGGAGGGGCAAAATATCCAAGTAAGTGAAATGGTTACAATTGGATTTTACTTAATCTGCGAATGCATGCTCTTTTCTTTCTAAATACCTTAATCCCTTCAGTAGACAGTGATTGATGTGAGGGAGAAAAGTAATAGAAATACTGTTAGCATAACAGGACATTGAAATTATGCCATGAATCAAAGTAAATATGAACAACCGGAAATTGGTTTTTCTTGTTGGCGTTTTGCAATGAAGAATTTACTTTGATAGTTTACTATGAAGAAGGACCCAAACTCTCCTCCATCCAGTTCTGATCAATTGCTAAAGGATTTAACATCACCCTCCAGGATGGGGCTAGAATCTTGACCAATGAGAGAAGGGCAGATATAGGAAGTAGGGGCAACCACAGGAAGAAGAAAATGGAGAAAGATGAGAACAGACAGGTGTTTTGATGGAAAAAGTTAAATGTTTGTTTGCACCACTCACTGGACTCCAGTGTATGTGTGATCATCTCTCACAGGAAAACTTTCTGTTCCAGTTGCGGTTACATCTATTTTGACGGCAAATGGCAGGGCTCGACCAATGTAATCAGAGTACTATACAGCTATCACTGTATCTTTTGGGTACATTGCATATGGTAGGAAATTTGGCTTCTGATATTATGAGACTTCCATTCTATTTTTTTTTTATCATCCCCTAAAATAAAGGTTTTTTCCTTAAAAGTTCCTGCAGAAGAGTATAAGAGAAGACCCCAATGACTAAGCGAGGCCCGTTAACACATCCATGGTTGGAACAGGGATGGAGGTAAAATTTGCATTTCATTTTTTCAACATAGCTATTTGATTGTTCTGGCACCATTAAATTATGTTGGTGAATATTAAAAAAAAACTATATACGTGTAGAAGTATTTTTAGTCCATTATTCCTGTAAATCAATATACCTATCCTCATGCAAATCCCACACTGTTTTGATTATTGTACCTTTATAGTAAGTCATGAGAGTATGTAGTGGAAGTCCTTTACTTTTATTTTGTTTTTTCAAAAATGTGTTGGCAATTTTAGTTTTTTTCTATATTCAGGTACGTTTTTAAAGCTCCTTGTTAATTTCTAAAATGATTGCTGGATTTTGACTGGAATTGTATGGGATCTACAGACCGATTTGTAATTATAAAAATTTAAGTCTTCTAAATCATGAATGTAGTTTATTGTTCCACTTATTTAAAGAATGTTTAATTTCTTTCAGCATTGTTTTGTTTCATTGCACAGGTCTAGCACATCTATTATAAAATCTATTTCTATGTGTTTCATGTTTTTGAATATTATTTCAAATGACTTTTTAAAATTTAAATTTCATTTTGTTACTCTACAGAAATATTAACCTTCCTAAATTTAATTATTTAGTAGATTTTTGTATATCCTTTAGAATGTTCTATGTATATGATCATGTCTGTGAGTAAAAACAATATTACTTTATTTCCAATCTGTATCTTTTCTTTTTTTGCCTTGTAATATTTATTAAACAAATATATACTCAAAAAATATATATTTTTTTCTTGATCTTATTGATCTCCAGTTCACTGTTAAACAGAATAAAAGTAGACATCCTTGCATTTTTCCCTGATTATAGAAGAAATTGTTCATTCTTTCACTATTAAGTGGGATGTTTCCTGTAGATTTTCTTAGATGCTTTTCATCAATTTTACATAGTTCCCTTTTATAATGAGAGGTTTCCTTTTTCTTTGTTTCATCATTAACAGGTGTTAAATTTAATCAGATACTTTTATCTGATTCTATTAAGATGATTATGTGAGTTTTCTCCTTAATTCCTTTGATCGAGTTAAATTACATTAGCTGTTTTTCTAATATTAAAACAACCTTTCATTTCTCAGATAAAACCCTCTTGTATACGATGTATTATCTATATATTTATATCTATGTCTATGTCTATATCTGTATCTATATTTCTGGATTATAATTACTAATATATTTTTGCTAAAATGTTTTGATATCAAGGTTATTCTGGCTTCATTAAATGAAATGGCAAGTATTCCCTCCTGATTCCTGAAAGAGATTGTGGACTATTATTTCTTCCTAAAATATTTGATGAAATTCATCAGGGAAGCTATTTGGGCCAGGCATTTTCTTTGTGGAAAGGCCTTGATTTTAAATTTAATTTCTTTAATAAGTATAAGGATATTTATTTTTTTATTGTTGAGTAAATTTTTGGTAATATGTGCTTTGTTCATTTTAGCTAAAGTACTTTGTTCATGTTAGCTAAAAATCACACTTATTGGCATAACATTGTTCATGATGTTTCCTTGTAATCACTTAAATGTTCTGTTGTGATGTCCATTTTTTTTTTTCCATTCATCATTTGGATAAATTTCATTTTCCCCTTATTATCTCAATCTATCTAATGATAAATTTATCAGTTTTACTAATCTTTTCAAAGAACCAGTCTTTTGTTTTATTGATTTTTTTCTCTATTGTCTTTCAGTTTCTTATTTCACTGTTTTGTGCTCTTTTATTTCCCTCCCGTTTAATTTGTATTTATATTGTCCTTTTCATCATTTCTTAGGTGAGAAGCTTAAATCATTTTATGACTTTCTTTTTTTAAAACATAGAATTTAGAACATTTAATAGTATTCTGCAAGCACTCTTCTAGCACCTTCCACAAATTTTGATAGATTGTATTTATACTATCATTTGTTTAAAGTGTTTAAAAAATTTCCATGTAATTTCTTCTTTGATCCATGGGTTGATAAATCTGCACTGTTAGTTTCTCAAATATTTGGGAATACTCCTGATATCTCATTTTTATTAATTTCTGTTAATTCCATTGTGAGCAGCTAATATACTTTGTATGATTTCATTCCTTGAAATTTTCTTATGTCCCACCAATGGTCTGTCTTGGTGAATGCCCCACTTGCACGTGAAGAAAACGTGTATTCTGCTGATGTTTGATGGAGTATTCTCTAAATATCAATTAGTTCAAATCAATTATTAATAATGTTTAAGTCCTCCATATCCCTTCTGATGTTTTGTCTATTTTGTCAATTGCTTACAGAGAGAGGAGTGTTGAAACCTTTAATTATAACTGGATTTCTCTTTTCAATTTTATCATTTTTGCTTCATGTATTTTGATGCTCTGTAACTGGTGGCATACACATTTATAACTATTAGGCTTCCTGATGAAATTATACTTTAATCATTATGAAATATCTCTCTTATCTCTGTCATTACTTCTTGCCCTGAATTTTACTGGAGTTTCCTCATGTTAATATGGCCAATTCAGCTCTGATACTTACTGTTTGTATGCTATATCTCTTCCCATTTTTTCTTATTATCTATTTCTAAAAATGTTTAAATGTTTGAAATATTAAAGCTTTAAATATTTAAAATATTTAAAGTGAGTTTCTTGTTAATAATTGCACCTGGCCTTTTAAAAACTGCATTCAAACAATCTGCTTTTGTTTGTAGTGATAAGACCTTTAATATTTATTGTAACTATTGATATTTTAAGGTTTAGGTGTACTACTTTGTTATTGTTTCGATTTGTCCCGTCTTTTTTGTCCTCTTTTTCTCTTTTCTGCCATCTTTTGGATTAATTGAATGTTTTGTAATTCCATTTAATTTCCTTCGTTGGCTTATTAGTCTAAATTTTGTTGTTTTGTTATACTGGTTGTCATATTTTATAGTATACATCTATAAATTATCATAATATACTTCAAGTGATAATATACACGTATAAGAATCTTACAATCCTGTACTTCCAAACTTGATTTGTTTTGCCAGATTTTTCTATTTGACTGTTATTTTCAAGAACCATTTTGAATTTATCGTTGTATGTTTGGTTTCTAATTTATTACTTTATGCTTTTATCTTTATTAAATTATTTTTGCTTTTTTTTAGTTCTTATAGTTTGCTTTTTTATTTACATCTGTTATTTCTTTTTAATAATAAATGTATATTCAGCCATCAATTTTCTGTGCACTACATATTTGGTCATGTCTCATGGGTTTTAATATGTAGCATTCTTACTGTTCATTTATAAATACACTGAAAAATTTCAGTTAAATGACCTTATTTGATCTAAGAGCATTTTATGAAATAAGTTTAAATATAGTTTTCAAATGGTTAGATACTTGTCTAGTTCTGACATTGTTATTAATTTTTACTACACTTGCATTTTGGTTAGGAAGATCAGTTTTTATATTTTAAAATAGAAATATTTTTACTTTATGAATACTATAGTTATATAGCATTAACTATCCAGGAGTGTATAGCTGTGTACTAATAATCCTGATATAGTTACTAATGAAATGAAATCATAAAATAGTACATCAGTAAGTCATTAAAAAGATTTTCCAAACCAACTCTTGCACCCTATCTGTATCTTTAAACATAATAATATGTACTGTTTACTTGAAAGAAGCAGAAGTAAACAGGTTACCTTTAGTGACTTAGAAATACCATCCTTCCTCCTATCAGTTGAGGAGATAATGTCCAGGGAGGCCAAGGAGGTTAGCTTTTGCAGGGCAGACTACAGTAGAGGGAAGAGCTACAAAGTAAGAGAGCTCCAGAGATCTGCAAAGGGTCTTCAACTGAGTCCTATTCAATGTAACATCTTAAACATCTTTCTAGGCAAAAAACTGCCTGAAAGGATTAAAAGGAACAATACCTAAGATTCACAGAGGACTGAAAATAATTGCTGTTCCCAGCAGCCACCGGTGTACTTTGACAGTATTCTTAAAAGATGAATCAGAATAAGTCAAAATGTTCATCAGTGAATGGACAATGAAATTAAGAGACAGTCTTGTGGATTTTTTGAAGAAATTATCTTCTCTGAAAAAATTTCAGAAAGGCAAACCAGGAGAATTCCCTTTTGCTCTTTCTCCCTTCTTTCCTTGGGTGCAGCAAAGACTTCCTTCCTGTAGCTACAGCAATTTATGTGGCAACTGTGAGTGCAATGCACTGAATGATTGTGTCCTTCAAAATTCAACTTTCAAAATCCTAACCCTCGATATGATGGCATTCAGAGGTGGGACTTTTAGGGGGGTGATTAAGTTATGAGGTGGAGCTCTTGTGAACGAAATTAGTGTCCTTATAGAAGTGACTCCAGAGAGCTTTCTCACCTTCTTTCTACCATGTGAGGATAAAATGACAAGTGAGTGACCCAAAAGAGAATACTCACAAAAACTTGACCATGGTATCACCTTGATCTCAGAGTTCCACCCTCCAGAACTGAGAAATAAATTTCTTCTATTTATAAGCCACCCTCTAGGTATTTTGTTATAGCAACCCAAATGCACTAAAACAGTGAGTCTACCAGCTTGTGGATGGAATTTAAGATGGTGAGAATGGTGGAAAAGTAATATTTCCGAAGTATCAAAGGGGCATCTGATTGAGAACTGAGAAAAGCTTTGCTTTAGTAATGTGGCAAAATTAGCCCTTCAGTGAGGGCTACATTGGTCTCATATAATAAAGCTTAAAAGGAAGCACAGAGGACCCAAGTTTCCAAGTAACTTAACTGTACCCAGAATAAAATTTAAGAATCTTTGTGGGAAGACAAAAATATTCAGCATCCAACAAGGTAAAACACACAGTTTGGCATCCAATAAAAAATTACCAGCCTTCCAAAGGTACAGGAAAACATGATCCATGATGAAGAAATATGTGTATGTGGGATGATTGATGAGAGGAGGCAATAAAGGGTGTATTATACATAGGAAATTTAAAAATAAGAATAAAACAGACTAAACATTGTTGATGTTTATTAGCACTAAGGGCCAGTGATTCTAAACAAAGATAGTGAATAAATATACCTTCCCTCAGGATGGGCAGCCCCCACCCTCTTAGCTGCTGAACCACCCAATGGAATATAATCTCATAAAGGTACTAAACTTTAGTTATCCTTTATATGAACTCTTAATGCAGTACATGGTAAATAATAGATATGCAGCAGCTATTTATTGAATGAAGGTAAGTTGGATTTTCTCCTGTGCATTTATGTGGAGAAAGCTTCAACGATTTAGAAATCCTAAATCTGGAAATTCATGATAGCAAACATAAGCTGAATAATACTGAAGAAAAAATTGGAAACTTCAATATCTGACTGACTCTACTTATTTCCCTAATAAGGCACCAGTATAAGGCAGTCATACATAAAGATTTTAAATGACATCAAATGAAGATGATTATTGGCAAGGCAGGCAGATAAAATGAAATGCGCTGAATTGATATAAAATTGCCTTTGAAGTAATTTTATAGCTATTTAGAAAGTCTAACTCAATATAAACATAATTTTTCCATTATAACAATTTTGAATGTAAAAGCTGTAGTTATAGGATATCTATGAGCACAGAGGTTTTTATTTTTTAACAAGAAAACTTCAGGCAACATTTTCCATAGCATTTTTTATTTACTTTGTGGCAATATTACCATAGCACTTAATATTAAAAATTTTAAGAAACAGTAGGTATAATATTAAAAATGTAATTGCTTCATTTCTTTAAGTTAGTGATCAAACGATAGAATGACTCTTTTAATAATTAATTTACAACTTTTGTGCTTAATTAAGTTGTACTTTAGATGGCTGCAAATATAATTACATCCTCAAATTTTAAGCTGCATGGTTCAGTGGACAGGGCAATGGCTTTATAATAAGGAGATTTAGATTCTAGTCTGGTTGCATGTCTTTAGGCCCATATATTAATCTCCCTGAGCCTCAATTTTCCATTCTATATAAAAGAGATAATAAAAGTTTCTCTGGTCACAAAATACTGTGATCAATTAAGATGTTGTATGTGATCAATTAAGTATTCCGTGAAAGTATTATTTAAACATGAGCTAACATTAGTTCTATGTTTATTTTCTAATGCATGACAGATTTTTAAAAAATGAAATGTTTGTTCAAGAATATTTTATATTAGACATAAATTTCAGACACAGTGAGGTAAATTTAAATAATAGACATTTATGTTTGAAGTTGAGATACTCATTGAATAAGATAAAACTAAAGAAAAATGATTGATAAATAACTTTGACATGACAGTAGATGATAAACCTTTTGGTCACTGCTTCACTAGAAAGCATAATCTTCTAAATATGATCTCAAAAAACTCAGCAACACATAATACCATTGTAATTACAGTAAATGTATACATTGCAAGGAGAAAAATGATCTTCTCAAGGTATTCTGGCCCCATACACTTTATAATAGTAAATTTTTTGCCAAGAGATCCAGTATCACACAGGTAGAGTGGCTTTACTTGGAAACCAAAGAGGTGAATCTGAAGCCAAAATGCTATCACCTCTAGACTAATACTTAATAAAATGGAGAGGATATAAATCACAGTATAGCTAGGCTTTTGAAGAATGCATTCTTTATTTTTTTTCGCTTGTATAAATGTTTACAATGGAAAATGGAAAATTTTGTTACAAATGGAAAGAACATGTAATCAGTTTGTCATTTAACATTGAAAGAACAGTGTCCTTGTGATCCAAAGAAAAACTACGAGAACTGAATGACTTAACCTATTCTTCTGGTCTCATGCCAATGGCTCCACGGTCCAATCCATTTATGCAAGTCAGAATCCAAAGAATTTTCCTTGGCATCTTCTTCTCCCTTAACCCACATATCCAATCTATCACTGAGTCCTGTCAAATTTATTTACCAAATAACTCCCAAATCTATACCCTTCTCTTCATTACTACCATCACATTCCAAGATACCATTATGTCTTACCTAGTCTACTGCTACTTTTCATATTCTCCCAACCAACAACCACACCTATACCTTTCTCTTCACTGGTATTCAGACATAATTTTGAACACCTACCCTCAATTCGTATATAAATATATATATATATATATATATATATATATATATATATATATGCACACATATACATATATATATATATATATATATATATATATTTTTTTTTTTTCCCCCTACAAAATCTTTACAACTTTATTGATTACATTCCCCCAATTAATTTCCAAAACCCCGTGGCAATCTTGTGGTTACTGACTGTTTTCTAATCCCCTCACCTTCCCCTTATCCCCACCCCCCTACCATCTAGGAACCCTCAGTTTTTCCTCTATGTCTCCAAAACCATTTCTGATTAGTGCATTCACTTATTCTTTTCTTTAGATTCCACATATAAGTGAGATCATATGGTATTTGTCTTTCTCTTTCTAAGTCAGAATAAGTGTCTGACTTATTTCACTTAATATAATGTTCTCTAGGTCCATTCATGTTGTTGCAAATGGTAAGATTTATTTCTTCTTTATGGCTGCATAATACTCCATTGTATAAATGTATCACAGTTTCTTAATCCAGTCATCTACCGATGGGCATTTCAGTTGTTTCCATGTCTTAGCTATTGTGATAGTGTTGCAATAAACATAGGAGTGCATAAAGATTTTTGAACTAGAGTTTTGGATTTCTCCGGATAGATACCTAGGAGTGGAATTGCTGGAATATAAGGTAGTTCCATTTTCAGATTTTTGAGATACCTCCATACTGTTTTCCATAGTGGCTGCACCAATCTTTAATCCCACCAACAGTGCACAAGCGTTCCCTTTTCTCCACATCCCTGCCAGCACTTATTGTTTGTTGATTTATTGATGATAGCCATTTTGACTGGGGTGAGGTGGTATCTCATTGTGGTTTTTATTTGCATTTCTCTGATGGTTAGTGAGGTTGAGCATTTTTTCATGTCTGTTTGCCAACTGTATGTTGTTTTAGAAAAATGTCTCTTCATGTCCTCTGCCCATTTTTTAATTGGGTTGTTTGTTTTTTTGGAGTTGAGTGAGTTTTTTTAATAAATTTGTGATATTAACCCATTATCAGATATATGATGGGCAAATATCTTTTCCCATTCAGTAGGATCCCTTTTTGTTTTATTGATGGTTTCCTTTGCTGTGAAAAATCTTTTTAGTTTGATGTCATCCCACATGTTTATTTTTTCTCTTACTTCCCTCGCGCGAGGGGATATATCAGTAAAAATCTTACTCTGGGTAGTGTCTGTGAAGTTTCTTCCTATATTTTCTTCTAGGAATTTTATGGTTTCAGATCTTACATTTAAGTCTTTAAACCATTTTTAATTTATTTTTGTATATGGTGTAAGGAGGTGGTCCAGCTTAATTTTTTTTGCATGTGTCTGTCCAGGTTTCCCAGCACCATTAATTGAATAGACTGTCTTTACCCCACCGTACATTCTTGCTTCCATTGTCGTAGATTAAATGGCCATATAGGCATGGATTTATCTCTGGACTCTCTATTCTGTTTCATTGATCTATGTGTCTGTTTTTATGCCAGTACCATGCTGTTTTGATTATTATAGCCTTGTAGTACAATTTGATGTCAGGTATCGTTATACCTTCCACTTTGTTCTTATTTCTCAAAATTGCTGAGGCTATCCGGGGTCTTTTATGGTCCCACATAAATTTTAGGATTATATGTTCCATTTCTGTGAAAAACGTCATTGGTAGTTGAATGCGATGAATATGTATACTGCCTTAGGCAGCATGGACATTTTAACTATATTAATTCTTCCTATGAATGAACATGGTATGTGTTTCCATCAATTTGTATCTTCTTTCATTTCTTTCTTCAGGGTCTTATAATTTTCTGAGTACAGATCTTTTACTTTGGTTAAATTTATTCCCAGGTCTTTTGTAGTCTTTGAAGCAATTGTAAATGGGATTGTTTTTTTAATTTCCCCTTCTGATGTTTTATTATTAGTATATACAAATGCAACTGATTTCTGAATATTGATTTTGTATCCTGCTACTTTACTAACTTCATCTATTAGCTCTAATAGTTTCTTGGTGGAGTCCTTAGGGTTCTCTCTATATAGTATCATGTCATCTGCATATAATGACAATTTTACTTCCTCCTTACTGATTTGGATGCCTTTTATTTCTTTTTTCTTGTCTGATTGCTGTGGCTAGAACTTCCAGCACTATGTTGAATGGAAGTGGAGAAAGTGGGCAACCTTGCCTTGTTCATGATTTTAAGGGGAATGGTTTTAGCTTTTCCCCATTGAGTATGATGTTAGCTGTGGGTTTATCACATATGGCCTTTATTATGTTGAGATATGATCCCTCTATTCCCACTTTCTTAAGGGTTTTTATCATAAATGGCTGCTGGATTTTATCAAATGCTTTTTCTGCATCTATTGATATGATCATGTGATTTTTATTTTTCATTTTGTTAATGTGGTGTATCACATTAATTGATTTGCAGATGTTGAACCAGCCTTGAATACCAGGGATAAATCCCATTTGATCATGGTGTATGATCTTTTTAATGTATTGCTGAATTCTGTTCGCTAATATTTTGTTGAGGATTTTTGCATCTATGTTCATTAGAGATATCGGCCTGTAGTTTTCTTTTTTTGTGGTGTCTTTGTCTGATTTTGGGATAAGGGTGATAGTGGCTTTGTAAAAAGTGTTTGGGAGCCTTCCCCCCTTCTGGATTTTTTGGAAGAGCTTGAGGAGAATAGGTGATAATTCTTTTTGGAACGTTTTGTAAAATTCACCTGTAAAGCCATCTGGTCCAGGACTTTTGTTCGTTGGGAGATTGTTGATTACTGATTCAATTTCCCTGGTGGTAATCAGTCCATTCAGGTTTTCTGTTTCCTCTTGAGTTAGCCTTGGAAGGTTGTATGCCTCTAGAAAATTGTCCATTTCTTCCAGATTGTCAAATCTGTTGGCATATAGTTGCTCATAGTAATTTCTTAAATTTTTTTGTATTTCTGCAGTGTGTGTTGTCACTTCTCCTCTTTCATTTCTGATTTTATTAATTTGGGTCGTCTCTCTCTTTTTTTAAATGAGTCTGGATAAAGGTTTGTCGATTTTGTTTATCTTCTCTAAGAAACAACTCTTGGATTCATTGATCTTTAGTATTGTTTTTCTGGTTTCTATTTCATTTATTTCTGCTCTGATCTTTATTATCTCCTTCCTTGTACTCCCTTTGGGCTTATTTTGCTGTTCTTTTTCCAGATCCCTTAAGTGTGAAGGTAAACTGTTGATTAGTGATTTTTCTTGTTTCTTTAGGTAGGCCTGCAATGCTATGAATTTCCCTCTTAGGACTGCTTTCGCTGCTTCCCATATATTTTGGGTCGTCGTGTTTTCATTTCGTTTGTCTCGAGATATCTTCTGATTTCTTCAATGATTTCCTGGTTGACCCATTCATTATTTAGTAACATGTTATTCAGCCTCCATGAATTGGTATGTCTTCCAGTTTTTTTTCCTGTAGTTCATTTCTAGTTTCATAGCACTGTGGTCAGAGAAGACAATTGGTATGATTTCAATTTTCTTACATTTATCTAACATATGGTCTAACATATGGTCTATCTTGGAAAATGTTCCATGTGTGCTTGAGAAGAACGTGTATTCTGCAGCTTTGGGGTGAAGTGCTCTGAAAATATCGATTAAATCCAAGTGGTCCAATGTGTCATTTAAGGCTGTTGTTTCCATATTGATTTTCTGTCTGGAAGACCTGTCCCTTGTTGTCAGAGGTGTGTTGAGGTCCCCTACTATGATAGTGTTACTGTTGATCTCTGTCTTTATGTGAGTCACTATCTGTTTTATATATTTAGGTGCTCCTATGTTGGGTGCATAGATGTTTACTAGGGTTATGTCCTCTTCTCGGATCGATCCCTTTATTATTATATAGTGCCCATCTTTGTCTTTTCATATGGTCTTCATTTTAAAGTCTATTTTGTCAGATATAAGTATTGCAACTCCAGCTTTTTTCTCATTTCCATTTGCATGAAATATCTTACTCCAACCCTTCACTTTCAGCCTGTGTGTGTCTTTTGATCTGAGGTGAGTCTTTTGTATACAGCATATACAAGGGTCTTGCTTTCTTATCCACTCAGCCATCCTATTTCTCTTGATTGGAGCATTTAATCCATTTACATTTAAAGTGATTATTGATAGGTACATAGGTATTGCCATTTTAAAATTTGTTGTTAGATTGTTTTCATCTTTCTTCTATTTATAGAAGTCCTTTTAGTATTTCTGGCTTGGTGGTAATAAATTACTTTAGCTTATTCTTTTCTGGGAAGCTCTTTATCTCTCCATCAACTTTAAATGATAGCTTTGCTGGATAAAGCAATCTAGGTTGTAGGCCTTTGTTTTCCATCACTTTGAGTACCTCTTGCCACTCCCTTCTGGTCTTCAATGTTTCTTAGAAAAGTCATTTGATAGTCTTATGGGAGTTCCCTTGTTTGTAACCCTCTGTCTTTCTCTTGCTGCTTTTAGGATTCTCTCTTTGTCTTTAACCTTTGCCATTTTAACTATAATGTGTCTTGGTGTGGACTGGTTTGGTTTTCTCCTGGTTGGAACTCTCTGCACTTTCTGGGGTTGTATGTTGGTTTCCTTCATCAGGTTAGGGAAGTTTTCAGACATTATTATTTCAAATATGTTCTCAATCCCTTGCTTCCTCTCTTCACCTTCCTGGTATTCCTATGATGCACATGTTGTTGAGCTTGATGTTATCCCAGAGGTCTCTTAAACCATCTTCATTGTTTTTTATTCTTTTTTCTTTCTGTTGTTCTGTTTGGGTGATCTCTGCTAACTTGTCTTCTAAGTCGCTGATTCGATCCTCTGCTTCATCTAACCTGCTGTTAATTGCTTCAAGTGTGTTCTTTATTTCAGTATTTGTGTTCTTCAGTTCAAACTGGTTGTTCATTATGATTTCTACATCCTTCTTTATGTCGTCTCTAAGCTCCTTAAACATTCTTATCATCAGTGTTCTGAACTCTGTCTCTGATATGTTGGTTACCTCTGTTTCATTCGGTTCCATTTCTGGAGGTTTCTTTTGTTCTTTTATTTGGGACATGTTTCTTTGTTTCCCCATTCTGGCTGACTCTCTGTGTTTGCTTCGATGTATTAGGTAGATCCCCTAGAGTTCTTAGTTCTTGCTGGGTTATCTTATGTAGTATTTGTCCTTTATAATTGACTTGCACTACTTCCTTCTTCTCCCCTGTGTGTGCTCCAAAGTTGACTCTTGTGTTTGTATATTGTCCTGTTAAAGAAGATCTTTAATTGCTTTTCGCTTGTGATAGGTTGGGTTAGCTCCTATGCTGACTAGTTGTGAGACTTGGCTCTGCCCACCCCAGGGTATTCTGCTGCGTGAGGGTTCACCACTTAAATGTGGTTTGGCCTCTATGGACTCTTGTGCCTATAGAGAATTCCCTCTGGGTGTGTCACTTGTAGGTCAAGCCCGGTAGTACTCTGGTTTGGTCTGGAGTTGGCCTCTGGGTATGTTGAATCTTGTGCCTCTTAAGCTGGGCCCTGGTAGGGCAATTTCAGAACAAAGCAAATCACCAAGCACAACAACAACAAGAACAACAACAAAGAAAAAATCAAATACCTTCATATGTAAAAACAACCGACAACTCACACTCAACACAGGCAAAGATATCAAAGATATAAAAGAAAAACAAAACAAAACAAAAAAAAGCAGTACCATTCTTGGCTTAAGCCTACCAAGTAATCTACAGGTTGTCCTCTGCTGTACCAAAGAGTCCTCTGTGTATTGTGCAGGCAGAGCCGGTCACCTGGTGCCCAGAGTGACGTTGGGACTACAGATTTAGATGAGTGGGGCTGAGGGGTCTGGATGGTAGTTTCTACAAAGTCACTGCAGTTTCTGCCCTTGCCTGCACATATGCGCACTGAGAGTAGCACCAATAGCCCTGTGTCCAGTTCTCCTGAGTCTTAGGGCACTTCTTCCGTGTGTGTGTGTGTGTGTGTGTGTGTGTGTGTGTGTGTGACGGGCGGGAGATTTCTGAGCTGCTGAAAGCCCAGAGCTGCGTTTGCTGCCTACTGCTGATCCCTGGGAGTGCCTCCACGGTTGTAGTTGCCCTGCCCTAGGCAGGCCAGAAAGGGTGGGGGCTGGGGATGGAGTGGTCTTCTCTCTCCCAACCCAGCCGTGTCACACTGAAGAATGCACTCTTGGTTGATGCTTTTACATGCAGCATAAAGATGGAAACTACCTCCAGGAGCCAGGACAATCACTAGCTGTAATGCCCAGAACACCTAAAGTGTGTGAGAAATATCTTAGTCAAATCAATCAACATATAACGAAAAATACACTTAAAAAAAATCACTGATTTTGAAGAGAAGCTAAAAGTTCTAAGTTTCATAAGTCTTATAACAAAAATAATGTCATAAAAGTACTGATGTTGAACTTATCTCATTTAATTGTGAAAATGTAGTCATATTTTACTATCATCACCTACCAGTTACTAATAATGATGAAGTACCTACCCAATTTCTATTTTCTAATTACAAGCCAGGAGTATAATTCTAACAGCAACAGATAATAAAATACTGGAATTGGAAGAAAGTTGGAACCGACTCAAACTAACTTACCTGAAAGAAACAGCTGGTTTAAAAAAGTAATAATTCTGGAAATCATACCTGTTAAGGTATTCTTCATCTTATCATAACATTTTACATTTAAAAAGAAAAGAATTTTATGTGGTGTAGAATAAGTTTTATGTGTACCCAGAAAAACTTGTGGAGTGATTGGTCTGAACTGTTTTTAACAGAAGAGGCTTTATTTCTCTGCTGTCTGGATCACAACTGAAGTGCAAAACCTCATTCCCATAGACTGCAAACTAACACTCCAAAAAACAACATTCGGAGACATCCAAAGAAAAGGGTGTGGGATTGACCCATCACAGTTGGCGGCTTCACTGTTACAATTTTAGGGAGAAAAAAAAAAAAGTTTAAGAACAAACATTAAAGGAGGATATTTTAAAGGATTTTTTCATTATGACATTTAAAAAAGTTTAAGATTCATGAAGTTTTGAGGCAAGAAAGAACCTTAGAGATCATTAAGCTCAATGGAAATCCTGTATTATGAGATTTCTCACCTCTTCACTCTGAAGATATAAAATGCAACAGTCAAATAGGAACACGTTACTAATCAAATGTATAATTTTGGAAATACGTAAAAAGCTTTAAATTCAATGAACATTCCCTACCCCTGTAATACTTTTGCAATAAAACTCAAGGGAATCTTAAAATATCTAGGATCTCTTTTGGAAAATAAGATAACAAATCCAATATTAAACTCATAGCAGTACTAACCAACCAAATAATATTTATTTAATTGTCATTACAGTCTATTTTCTACTTTATCAATGTGGGGACAGAGTCCCAGAGAGCAATTTCCAGGTGCTCGGCCTCACGTGGAAAGGTGCTGGCTCCGTTATTAGACGGCCATCAGCTGTAATCAGACGGCCATCCACTGTGGCTGGTGGCCATCAGCTGTTACCAGTTAGCCATTAGCCACTAATATAACTGCCGTGGCTACGCTAGGGGGTGGTTGGTGGGTTGGTGGGCAGAGAAGAGGAGGGCAGATTGCAGATCATGTGGATCCTACTTCCTGTGTCTTTCCCGGCAGCCAGGTAGACTGGGGTACAGGAAAACCCCTTGTTGGGGTACTGGTGGATGTTTGCTTTTGTGTCTCGACCAGCCGCCATCGAGAATATGGTGGTATGACTCCCCTATCTATGGCTCTGTTGGTGTTCCTTTTTGGCCTCACCATATTTTGTGTTCTTGTTCAAGGAGCAGGGGCAGAGACCCTGCATGACAATCAAATTGAGCGTGAGTTACTTAAAATGTCAACAGCTAAAAGTACTTCCTGAATTATTCTAGTTATAGTTTTAAATTCAGAATATTTTGAAGTACATGGTTAATACTCATATTATTCTTAATATATATGTAGAAGAACATATCAACAGTCATGCAAATCAGGTTAAAATACACAGATACAACTCATTCAAATTTTTTTTTGCTGTTGTTGTTTGTATAATACTTATACATCTTTCATAGAAATTTTTGATGTAATTTAGAGACATGTCTCAGGAGATTTTATCCTGGCATCCCTGTAGGTTAATTCTAGACCCCCTGCAAATTTCTCTCCCCTCCCTCTTCTTTTGTCTTCCCCCCCCCCCATAGATCTCTGGGGCGCCTGTCACCTTCTCTACCTCTCCAAAACAAAATGAAAACAAAGAAACAAAAGCTGAGGGCATGTGGTCAATCTAATAAACCCTTGATTTACACTGTCAGCATAGCCAGCCAGACAGACAGGTGTGTCAGCAAAGCAAGAGGCCAGCCAGACAAGGGCTCTGAGCACTCAATGCCTCCCAGTTACCTGAAAATTATAATTCAGTGAACTCTTTAGCTTAGAGTTTTGTCTGAAAAGTCAAGCAATCTATTTTTTTTCCCACGTAGGTATGTCTGAAAAGATAAGTACATGGGAATTAGTCCTGATTCTTTCTTACTTACTTTAATGAAATAGAACTACTTTCTGGAAAGTTTAAGAAATCATAACATTGGCTATGATGGCTATTATGTTATTGAATATTATGGTTGTGTTGCTATATTCTTCCTTTGGCTGAATGCTTACCACAGATAGGGAAAAATCTGCAGTTAGATTTCTGTTCTAAGGAAAAATACTAGGCACTCTTAATCCAGAGGAGACCAGGGTCTAGTACATATCAATCCTGCCTTCCTTTTCTTTTGTCTTTTAGTAGATATATCATCCACTAGACATTGTTACAGGTGCTGATGATCAGTGGGGGTGAAGACAGACAAAAAGCTGCCTTCAAACTGATACATCTGCATAATATCTTCCATCCACCGAGAACGCCATTCAGCCAATGTATCAAATCTACTTTCTTCACCTGCCTTTCTCATCTTAGTTTTGTGATCTGCGAAAGTTGTGACTTCAGACAAGTTCGTTGCTCTCCTCAGCCAGTGGAGAAGTGACTGCATGACACATGTGATTGTAATCAATAGGCAAGGGGAGTGGCCTTGTTGAGTCAGAGTGTTGTCCTGGATAGGAAAAAAATCAGAGACATTGGTGTATATTTTCATCTCCTCAGAAACAGAATTCCAGGTTTATTGTGTGTTAATTCCTTTAAAGAGGCATCCAAAAGTTCAAACATTCCTTCACATGGGAGGAATTCTGCTTTGACTTCTATTATTGTACAGTAATGATTTTTTACATTTAAATAAATACCATGTGTGAGGACAGAGCCCCAGAGAGCAGTTTCCAGGCTCTCATGTAGAAAGGTGCTGGCTCAGGTAGTAAATGGCCATCAACTGTGATGGGATGGCCATCAGCTGTGGCTAGTTGGCCGTCAGCTGTAACCAGTGAGCCATTGGCCACTAATATAACTGCTGTGGCTACGCTAGGAGAGAGAGGAAAGAGAGAAGAATGGGGCTAGCAAGAAGATGGCGGCTGGGCTGGCAAGTGTAGATGGCGGTTTGCGGACAGTGTGGATCCAGCCTCCAGTGAGAGTGTAGTGCCGCCAGAAAGAGTATAGTGGTATGACTCCCCTACCTATGGCTCCGTGGGTGTTCCTTTTTGGCCTCACCATATCCTGCGTTCTTGTATGGGGAGCGGGAGCAGAGACCCCGCAGGCCTCCCGGCACGACACCATGTTTCTCCGAAAATAAGACCTAGCCAGACCATCAGCTCTAATGTGTTTTTTGGAGCAAAAATTAATATAAGACCCGGTCTTATTTCACTATACTATAAGACTGGGTCTTATATAATATAATATAGTATAATATAATTCCAGGTCTCATTAATTTTTGCTCCAAAAATATGCATTAGAGTTGATGGTCCAGCTAGGTCTTATTTTCGGGGAAAAACAGTACATACTAGTGTCAGATGTGTAAAAATCATTAAAGTCTTCATGTGTTCTTTCAGAGATGGACAAAATAGACTTGAACTGTAATGACATGTGTAGAAGAGAAAAATGCAGCATGATTTTCATTGCTGAGATCTTCAAAGGGCCAAACAAATAGTATTGGTCTTCCCCTCATAGATTATGATCCAACTGAATTATAAGACTAATGAATATGGCAGATAGAGGCCAACATATCACTCTTATTACCATGAAGATTAGGTTGCAGGAGGGACCTGGCTTATCTCTTTGGGAAAATGATTCTTAGATATACTGCAGACCTGGTCAATGCTGTATCATGGCTACCTTTCCTGCATGGAGTGCCTCCCGACCTCTATAAGATTTATGCATGAGACAAGCTTAGTAGAGCTTCTGAGCTCTGTGGGCAATTTCCTCCCAAGAGGAAAGTGCTAAGAGATAAGTGATGTAAGCCGAGTTTTACCTTCCAAATGTGAGGTAAACTCACCAGAGAAGACAGCAGGTATAGTGAGGCTGGCCTCACATGGACAGCAGTGGGTAGGGCTGTTAATTCAGGTGACAACTTGAGCTTCTTTAGATGAAAACAGTTGCAGGGTTCCAAAAGCAGTAAAAGAGGGCAATCCCCAATGTGTAAAGTATTATTTACTCCTCTGTTTGCTAATGTTACATTAGGCAAAGCAAGTTATAGTGTCAACCCAGGTTCAAGAAATAGCTCCTGCCTCTTGATGGATCTGCAGTCACATTGTAGGGGTGTCGGTGCAGGACTGAAAAAAATTTGTAGGTAATTTTATATTTTACCAGTGTTCCCTCTGATCACATATATTCGTATCTCACCCACATGTCTTCAGTCTCATCCCAGGATGTCAAAACTCTCATCTAGTTATAGGATTAGGGCAGAGGTCCAGGGTTTTGTGATTTGCACCATGTGCACATCTGGATGTGGCTGAGATGTAGCTCCCATCGTGCAGGAGCTAATGAAACACAAAGAAAAGCCATTTTCCATAGAACATCAATGTAGAATGGTGATACAAGGGAAGCGTGACTTCAATAGACACTTCCACCTCAAATGTGGAAGAGTAGAAGGCACACTGGTGTCGCGAGTCCATAATAGTTCTGAAGTCTGAAGGCAAGGAAGATACTACCAATTCTTCCTACTCTGGAGGAAGGAGAATGTTCCGTGACTAAGGCATTAGTCCTAGTCCCTGCTATCTAGTCACCTGCGCTCTGCTGCTGAATGGAAGTGGATCCCTGGTCCTTCGTGTCCTTGACCTGGGGCTCCATCCTCTGGGTTCTTTCTTAGCTGAAAACATCTTCCCCTTTTCATGAAAAACAATGACTATTTGAAGCAGAGTAGCTTTTTCAAACTGCTTCCTGTTAGAAGCAAGTTGGGTGACCGGAAGTCTTTTTTACAATTTGACAAATATCTGTCCCTTTAACTCCAAACTTGTCTTGTAGTCCTTTTGTTGGCACAACTCTCTTAATCTTTTTTTGAGTTTTTTACATACCAGATTTAATTTGAAAAAAAGTCCTACCCAATGTTATTTTAAAAACCATACCTCTTCCTATATGTATAAATTTACTGCTATTTCTGAAATAGGCTTCTCTGAGTCCATGCTTTTTAAGAATTTTAGAAACATTTTGTCTTATTGAGGTGGCCATTAGGCATAGCTTAAATAGTTGAGGCCTTATGAAACAACATTATGCCGTTCCATTGATTTGGTTTTTACCCTGAGACCATGTCTTATGTCAGAAATTTTTACTGGCTAGGGACACTAGGCATAAATAAATAAATAAATAAATAAATAAATAAATAAATAATAAGAATTTTCATGTAGCAAGTCCCAAGCCCCAAGCTTCTATGTTTCCCCAAAAGTTTGCTTGCAAACTCATCTCTAGGCTCTTTCATTAGGCAATCTCTCTTGTTTTATAACTTATCAAATGTGGCTAGGTGTACCAAACTGTTACTTCTTGTGTTTCTCTGGATTGCTCCTTTAACCAAACCCCAAATTTCATTAGCACATTTTTTATCTTCTAAGATATTTCAGGTGATTTTTTGTGCCACTTTTTTTCCCCTGCTACATAATAAGGATCCTTATAGTTCCAGCCTGCTACAGTAATTTCCTCACTGCTTTCCCAGCCTCCGTTAAGAGTTTCTCTTTGCTTTTCCTGCCTTTGGCAGTGCTTTTGTTGTTGTTGTTTTTCCACCCTCTGCCTCCTGCCTGGTCCCAAAGATGATGCCACATTGTTGGGTTTTTGTTATAGCAGCACCTAACCCTTGATATCTGTATCTGTTAAGAATTTTTTCACAAACTGCTCTCACATGTAAGGTCCAAACCACCAGCATTTATTTAGCTCATGGTTTGAGTGGTCATTTTTCCAGGTATGGGCTGATTCAGTTGTTCTCTGCTATGCTTTCACACACATATGTGTTCAGCCGGCAGGATTGCCTAGGATGATTTCACTCACATGTTTGGTGCTTGGCAGGCTTTGACTAGAATGATCCTGGTGCCTGAGGCATGTGTCTTTTCATGCTGGAGACTAGCCCAGGTTTCTTCCTATGGTGGCAATTGCAGAGTTCCAACAGCAGCAAGAATGGAAATGTTCAAACATGCAAGAGCTTTTCAAGCCTCTACTTGCTTCATGGTCTCTAAGTTCCATGAGTCAAAGCTAGTCTTCTGGCAAACCTGGAATCCAGCTCTTAATAAGAAGATCTGAAGTCACATTTTAATAGCATGGATGTGGAGAGGTGAAGAATTTGTAGTGATTTTGATTTTACAATCTACCACATGACTAGGGGCATTAATTGAGTAAATCTAACATTCCAGAATCTTGCCTGATTCAAATTGTAATTGAGGAATCATGGGTATATGGTTTCTTTCTAGACAAACCTAGACTCAGGAAATGAGAACTGAAGTTTGAAGTCATGCCTGTGTGCTGTTACGCTGAGCCCCTCCTTCCTGATGTGAAAGGAACATGAAAAGGTCTAGAGCAAATGGGGAAAAGAAGAAAAATGTACTCTCCAACAATAAAAATCTAATAGTAATGTACGAGTATTATGCTTGTTGAATGTTTTCTATTTGCTAATAAGTGCTTTAAACAAATTATCTCCCTGAATTCTTACAACTCCATAAAGTATGTACTCTTATAGGTACAATTTGCAGATGAGGTTTAGAGGGTTTAAGTAATTTATACAAAGCTATAGTTAGCAAGTGGCAAAAACAGGTAGTGAAAGATAGTGAATGAGTTGCTTTTTATTAACTTGTAGGCTATAGGGCACATGATAATATTATTAGGTTGATTGATGAGACCCTAAAACATGGAAATTAAGGGGAACTAAGCTCAGACTTTCTTCTCTTCTTCTGGAAAGAGCTTAGGGGTTATTGGAGTATATAGGGGCTGGAGAGTGCCGCAGAGGTTGGCCCTTAGCCTTTAGTCCTTGGCCCTGATCTGGCTCCTGGCCAGATCTCACTGTGAAGAGGAGAGGCTAAGCAGAGAACTAACCCAATATAGTGTGTGTCAGGGAAGGGCTTGAGAAGCATGAAGGACTTCACAGAAATGAATCCAGCTAATGTTTCTCATTTTGCATCAATGTAAGGAGGAAGGAGCACATGGTCTCTAAGATCAGGGGTTCCGGAATCAGAAAAACTATGTTTGAACCCTGGTTTGACCACTGGGCTTAATTTGAGATTTCAAGAAAATTATTTGCCATCTCTGAATCTATTTCTCCAACTGAGGATTACAATAGCATTTACCTCATGGGGTTGCTATACATGGATTATTAAAAGACTTGGGGGAACATTCCTCCTGTCTTTAATGAGGGTCTGAACCATCTATCATTTTCTATTCATTTTCCCTTTTCATGTAGCTAACAGAAAATTAATAATCTTTCTTAAGTAAGGAAGAGTCATTATTTTCTTCATTGTAAAGAACCTTCATGTTGGCCAGAGTATGAACGTTTTCAGACATGATGAATGACATTCACAAATCCCATGTCCTTTTACAGTATCTCTTCTCTCTCTCCCTATTCCTGTCTAATCTTTTTTTTTTTTTTTGGGAGGGGGTGACTCTTCCTCTAGAGTTTATTAAGATGCCAAGACATGGACTTCTGCTCAACAATGACTAGTGGGATTGAACCCCGGTGAGGCTTTGAGAAAATGTAATCATTAAAATTTACTTCTGCTCTCCCAGCCCCAAAGATTTAAAAAATGACCAGGACACCTCCATCAATTTCCTAAGTAAATGGCCTGAAATTTGAGGCAACCATAACAGCTTGCTTGCTCAAACTTGCTAAAAGCTTTTAACTTCAGACGTGTGTGAAGTCAAGCTCAGATCTACCACTACTACAACACACACACACACACACACACACACACACTGCTGACATTTTTTATCACTATCTTCCAGTACTATAAACCCTGAAAGTTACGTATGATCTTTTGACAGATATTCTTGGCGTCCTAAAATTTCTGAGATTAAAAATATTTAAGACCTGTGTGGTTTAATCTAGAAAGGGGGTAAAACTTAATTTAATGCAGAACCCAAGAAAGGATTGAATGAAATAACAGTATAGAAAAGCATTACTCATGATAGCTAACACATGAAAATGAATCCATAACCGTTATTTATTACTTTTCATAATCTGCTCCAATTAGTATTTTAAAATCTAGTTACATGTATTGCCTTAGAGCTTTGCTTTTCTATGTGTTTGTATTTATTCACCCATTTTCTTCATTCACTTAATAAATATTGAGCACCTACAGTACCAGCTACTCTGTAAGGCGTTAGAAACGTGTGAGAATAATGTAGCCCCTGCCTTCACAGGGCTTACATAAGAGCATGCGTGCCTGCGTGCATATGTATAAATGTATATGGTTGACATTTATACTGCTGAGAATTTGCTTAAAACGAGGATGACTTATATTGAATCCTTCAGAGTACAGTCCCAAACTATCTTGGCTTATTTTATATCTGTCACAAAAAGAAAACTGATCTCTGTATAAGTTTCCTCTCTAAGATCCTTTCATTTTCAGAATTTTGCATTATGTTATAATAATTTACCTTCTTTTTCATGAGATAGTCAATCACTGTTGAATGGGATGGAATAAAGTTCATTTTAGGTACTGACAATATTATAGTATGTTTCACAGAAGGACAGCTGAGATAAGGCAATCTGGGTAACTGCCTCAATTCATAAATCACAATCTTAAACCAATTCGCATCTCATTGAAATCTCTGACCTGCCAAAATTGGCTTTGTCTTTGTGCATGAATAATTTATATTTTCTAGAATGGAATTGGGATAGCTTAGAAGAAAGGGTCAATAACCAATGATGTTGTTTTAGGCAAATGATATAATCTTCTGGGTTGCATTTCCATTCATCCAAAAGGAATAGACTAGATTCTACAATCTGTAAATAATTTCACAGTTCTGTGGTTTTATGATGCTAAGTCTTATAACTATACTAGGAACTATTGTACTAGCTTTGAAATTTATTCTAAGTGATTTGTATTGTGCCAGTATTGCTTGAACTAATGGTAAAATCAAAGGCCTCATTTTTTCTTTATCAATAAGTTTGTATTTCAAATATCTCTAAATCACATGATTTCTATTTATAGGACACATATGCCTTATTTCTTTTTCCAATACTCCACCCATATAGTCAAGCTCCATAGGAGAACACAGCCTGTAAATCCAGAAGACTTGAGTTTGTGTCTTTTTCTCCCATTACTGGCTGTTATTTAAGCATTCTGTGTTAACTCTGTGACTTTTAGGTTTCCCATCTGTAAAATGGGAAAATTATTCTTACCTACTAGATTCATTGTAATTAAATAAGAGAATATATGGGATAACATCTAGCATAGCACCTGATAGAAAGTTGGTTTCTCAGTAAATGTGATCTCTGCTCTTGTTATGGAGACTAGACTCATTCTATCAAGCTTTAGAGGAAATATACCAAATAGGTAAAAACTTGGGTTCTTGAATCAGCAAACAGATTTAAATCATAGCTTATTATGAAAATACTTTTGGAAAATTACCTAACAACTTCAATCTTCAGTTTTCTCATCTACTTGGAAATTGTTGAGCTCTCTGGATCTGTGGATTCGTTTTCAACAAATTTGAGGGGGAAAATCAACCATTGTTTCTTTAGATAGTTTTTCTGTCCTCTTCCCCTTTTATTCTAGCATTCCAATTACAAATATGCTAGACTGCTTGATATGGTCCCAAATACCTGACTCTCTCTATAAACGTTTTTTTTTCTCATTGTGTTTCATTGCGAATAGTTATTATACTAGTAGTTATTATGCTGATCTTTTCTTCTACACGATCTCATTGAGGTTAATCTCACTCAGGGAATTTTTCATTTCTGATATTTTAACCTCTAAGTCAGGGATCAGAGAACTATTGCCCCTGGATCAGACACCACTTTTGTAAAATACAGATTTATTGCAGCATAGTCATGCCCATTCACATTCATTTATGTATTGTCCATGGTCGTTTTTGTGCTACAAGGTCAGAGTCGAATAGTTGCAACTGAGCTCATATGGTCCTAAAATATTGACTGTTTGGCACTATAAGGAAAAATTTGCCAAACTTTTTAGAGCCAACTCTTCTCTAGAAGTTGAATTTGGGTCTTTTTATAATCTTCCATCTCTCTAATCAGAATGTTAATATTTTCCTCTACCCTTTGATGGGTAGATGGAACATATTTTGATAGATGTGTAATGTCCTTGTTTTCTAGTTCCAATATTTCTGTCATTTTTTGTGTCTATTTCTAATGATCAATTTTCTCCTCATTATGGGTTGTATTTTCCTGCTTTTTATATACTTGGTGATTTTTAACTGACTGCCTGACTTTTTTTTGGTTGGTGTATTTTATTGTCTCCCTTTCAATTGTGTTAGAATTTTTTCTGGCATGCAGATAGGTTACTGGAATCAGTTGGATACCTTTGAGTCTTGGTTTAAATTTTGTTAACATGGGTTTAGATTAGCTTGTGGTATAGGGCACATTTAGCCTCAAAACTATGGTAATATGCTTCTGAGTATTCTACAAGACGCACATGGCATTACAAGGTCTTTCTCCTCTGGCTGTGTAGACACAAACTACTCTGAGCCTAGTCTGTATTTCAAATCATTATGGGTATTTCTTTCTCTGGCCTTGGGATGTTGTTCTCATGTGTGAGCTGATCAGTACTCAGTCAAAACTTCAAGTGGACCCCTGCAGGTCTCTGGAGTCCTTTCTCTTTGGCTCCCACCGTTGTAGTACTTTGCCCTTCCAATTCTAGCATCCTCAAACACTGACCTCTGGTTCTCAATTCAGTGAGGCCACTGGGCTCAGTTAGGGTTTCTGCCTCCTAAACAGCAGCCAGAAAGTTGCCTCTCGGCAGTAAGCTCAGTGCAATCAGGACTTGCCTGGTTTGTTTCCCTCTTCTCAGTGATTACAGCCCTGTCCTGCTTGTTTTCCAATGGCTGTTTCATGTTTTACAATGATTGTTACACTTTCAGATTCGGTTTTCTAGTTGTTTAAAGCAGAAAGCAGAAAAGAACACCCAATCCTCATTACTCCATTTCTACCAGAACACAAAAGCCTTTTAAACTGGTTTCATGGTTCTCAACAATGTTCTGAAAAGCTAAGATCATGTGACCTCTGAATAAATATAATGGCAATTTTGCAGCATTTGTAGTAAGCAGATCTTACTTTGTACTTAAAATTAAGTCAACAGAGTTCCCCAAGTGTCAAGTAGTATGTGGTTGTAATAAATCAGGCGATGTAGGTAGTTTAGCAAAGTTTTTATGATTAAGGAGTCTGAAACCCTTCATTTCAAGTTCTATGAGTTATTAATTGTGTGATATTGGATACACTCTGTTCCCCCCCACCCCCAAATTTCAATTTCCCACCTGTAACATAAAAATAATAATACCCACCTTCTAGGGTTGCTGTTAGGGTTAAATGAGATAGGTTATGTAAAGTATTTAGTATATTACCTAGTACTGTAAGTACCAAATTATTGTAAAAAGATTATTATAGTGTTGTTGTTGATGTGGTTGTTATCGAGAAATTGGTCATTTGTTGTACTGAAGATGAGTCTAGGAAACTTTTATTTCCCACCATGCTGGAGTCCTTGAGAATTCTTTGTGCTTTATGGTTTGGCTGAAAGCAGACAGATTTACTTAGCCACAATCAACTAGACCAGATCTTAAGTCACCAGACAAAGCTTGCCATGAATAAGCTTGATATAGAAGGCCATGCCTAATGAGGTGTTCTTATTTAGATGGGGAGGGCTGACCTAGTCCCATCTCCTTTCTTGCTGTGGTGCATTGGCTCTGTACCAGCCCCCTGCTGCTGGGTATATGGGCTGCTGGCAGAGCACCACCACATCCTTCACTGAGCACAGCCCTCCACTGAAGGGAAATGTCTCACCCAAGCTTGTGTCTATTCCCAGAGGGTGACTCATGGCCAGAAATTTGCTGATGCAGAGCTAAAAGGCCTGCTTCTATTCCATTTCAGAACAACTGTAAGGGGCCATCTCCCCTCCATGACCACATTTGGAATTGATGAAAACTTCAGTTGCAACCACATTGTGGATGTTTCTTCACCTGTTCAGTCCTGCCTTCTTCATTTCCTTATAGGGTCAACTCCTAAGAGCACTCTTCAATAAACCCCTTGTGCACAGGGCATCATCTCAGAATCCATTCCTCTGGACCCCAATGTAAGACACTTGGGGAGCATGAATGTGAGACATACACAGTGAGAGACTGTTGCATTCTGAATGCAGATGATCCGTTGCTCTGGCTCATTCTGAGAACTGACATAGATCTTAGTCGGGAGTATCAAGATCAAAAGTTGTACAACTGCTAAGACAGTTTCTCATGCCTCTCCCTTCTCTGTGGGACATAACCACAACCTCTGCCACCCAAGTGAACCTGGAAATGGTTTAGCTTTTTAAAAAAACCTTTATAATATGTGGGTTCCTGAATACATTTCAAGTGTGCTGCACATGAGCTTAAAGAGGAAGAAAGGATCTGGAGAAAGAATAGAAAGAGAAGCAGTGATGGTTAGGCCAACTACCAAAGTCCCTTCTGAAGATTAAAAAAAAAGAAAAGATGGCTCAAGGCAGCTGAGGTTTTCATCCTTCAGGTGTGCCAGAAGATGGAATATTTCTTTGCTCTCAATTTCATACCAACTTCCCCAAATCTTCTAGGACTCCTGACCCTTTTTGAATAATCCAATGTCCATATCTTTAGACATGGGCATTTCTCCTAAAAGCAATTCATAGATAAACCTGCAAGGGTAGTAGGGTAATTCTTCAATGAACAGATTCTTCCAAAATGAGACAATCCACACCCTATTAACTTGACTTTGGAGGGCTCTTATGTGAAGTTATTACAAATTGCCATTAACAAATGAGAAACTTAGGTATAAGTGAACATGACTTATATTCTTGGTAACAATTTAGTGATGACTACAAATATGCCTATATTAGCATATACTTCTCAATATGCTCAAGTTTTCAGGTTATTTTTAATTATTTCAACATCAAAGAGTTAGTTATGACATTGTGGCTAGATTTCAATTTATTTATTGCTTTCAATTTATTGCTTGCTGAAAAATACTGATTTTTTAAAATTCTTGATGACCCAGTTTTATTTATTTATTTCCTGTGACCCAAGTATCTGCAGAGAGGTAAATATCTGACTATCAATGGTTTCTGTGAAATTATTTGTTATAGAGTCAAACTTAATACTACTCCTTTGTCAGTGTTGATCCCTGACTTTACCCCAATTTTCCTCAATATAAGTTCTATAAGTCATCAATTGGTTGTAATTTTTTAATATAGGATATAATGACAAAGTGTAAATACTTTTGTTGCATGCTTTAATGTGGGGGAAATTAATGACTGTTTGATGTTTGGCGAAGCAGTATACTCTGATTAATTTCAGTATACATTGAATTATACTTTGTATTATCAAAATACATAGTGCTCTTTTAACTTATGAAATGCTCATAGAATCAAATTTTAGTGTGTTTATATATAATCAATCTTATATGCATAAACTCCACATCACTGAGATAAAACTCTGTGCTAAATCTCTGGGCTATCATTAGCACTTCCGTTCCTTATTCCCTTTGTGACACGTTACCAGGGAAAATTCATTGCTTTGAATAATAATGAGCCTGAGACAAATTTAGCTTTTGAAAGCTGATTAATGCCTTCCCTGTTATGAACACCTAATGTATAAACCACCTTTGCTCCCTTGAACAAGAAAAATGCAATGTCCATTTTTCTATGAATTTCTACTTATTAAGCATTAAGATGTACTAATTTATCTTTAAAATGCTAATGTAGATCTCAAAATGCAAATGTACTAGCGCTGGTAAAATATACCATATGTGAGATGATTATATTAATATGTTACTGACTATAATTATTTGAATTTTATGAGTCATATGAACTAAAACTGTCAAATATTCTCTGATAATTTCTGAAAGAATAATTTTTCCAGCTTCATATGTTAGGGGTATATACTTTTCAAGGTATAGTGAAAAGGTTTTATGAATGTCTAGTGACCTTAAATAACCTTGTCATCACAGTCATTCTTGTACACTACAATTAATGGAAACCAATCCCAGCGTCTCTGTTATTGAGATACAAATGATTTAAGGTGAATTTAAGTGCTGCAAGTCTCTAATAACACTTTTTATCTATAAAATGTACATAGGACTTCCTATCCTACTTTGGGTGAGGTGGCAGGTTTCTAACATTATACTACTAATCATGATGTTAGAATTTAATAATTTGTTAAAAACAATTATGTTAACAGCAAAGGTGATAGTTATGAAGCTGTTTGGCTAAAATTTACACTAATAATAATCTGAAAGATGATTTGATGCTAATAGTTCTGTTAAAAATATGTAACACTGAATTATGTATGGAAACTTGAATGGATAAGAAAAATAAAAGGCTGTCTAAATAATACCTGGCTGAAAATTGCTTGTCAATTGTCAGATGATACAGGAGATCTTGTGAAAAAGTGAGACCCTGCTGGAATTAATTCCCTCCAGTTGGTAGACAGAGCAACTTGGAATGAAATGGTATCACAGATATGATATAGACACCTCCCACTGATTTCTGATACGTCAGAATTCAAAAGCATTAACAACATACTAGGGTTTCAAGACTGTTAGTGGAAGTATGGTTTGAGGATCAGTCCTTCATTAAACTCAAAAGGGAACTCCTTTAAGACCTTTAGCTCTGTTCAAACAAGATTTTAATAATTCTACACATCTTTTTAGAGCCAAATATTCTATGTACAGCTTCCTGTAGTAATGGTGGCCTGAAGATATTTTTTGTGTGTAAATGTAGGTATTGTGTTTTCCTGAAAATAATAAGACCTAGCCAGACCATCTGCTTTAATGCATCTTTTGGAGCAAAAATTAATATAAGACTGGGTATAATATAATATAATACCGGGTCTTATATTTTTGTTGCTCCAAAAGACACTAGAGCTGATGGTCCGGCTAGGTCTCATTTTTGGGGAAACAGGGTATATGTATTTGGGTAGGTATATCTTTTTGGGAGATTAGAGGATATGGAGAACAATGGATATTGCTGTTCTTGCTTTCATGTAATAATTCCATTAAATCACAATTCAAGGTCTTTAGGTAATTTTTCATGGCCATTATCCCTATATTAAATTCCAAAAGATGTTAGTGTTTTAATTTGATGTCCATATGGACAAATATTAGAGCTAAGAATTAAAAAAAAAGAAAAAAATACATAGGAAGAAAGAACAATAATGTATTTCTGGTGATAGATTTCCCCTCCTCTTCACTTTCACTATTTCTACCCTAGTGTAGTTCAGGTCTGGTATGATAGTTTCTCAATTGTTTTCTTATTGCCATATTATCTGCTCAAAAAACTTCTACACCCAAAAATGGTTATCTTATGTATGGCTTTATTTCCCTTCAAAATCTTCTATTGCTCTCCAAAATTTTAATGATCATAGACCATACACCTTAGTTTAGCATTTTGAGTATTCCACAAATTGATCTTTTATAGTCTGGTCTCTAATCCTTCTAGAAAAATCTATGCTTGAGCCACTTCAGACTATCTCCTACACCTTAAAGGTGCCTTAAGTTTTTCCATGTGTGGATCATTTGCATTTCCCAAAACGCCCTACTTTACCCTCCCACTATACTCTTCATCTTCCCCATTAAAATCTGATTTGTTTTCAGGCTATATTTAAATTTCTTATGTCTCTGATCCTATCCCTGATCAACTGAGCTGACAGCAAACTTTTTACTTTGAATTTTAAGAACATATGGCAACAGACAGGGTTTACTTAATACTAGGCCACTTGACATCTTTGTATAAATTAGAAAAACTCACTGCATTTGGGCAGACAGTTCCATAGGCACACAGCTTGGTGAGCAGACTGACTGTAAGTGAATTAGGAAAAAGTCACTCTTAATCCTTGCAAATGTAGCTCCTTGCCAGGATGCATGGCTGAGCAAATGGAGATTCACTAGACTTCAGTTCTCTTTTCTGTCACTGTCTAGCTGGGTGACCTTGGATATATTAGTTTACTGCTCTAGATTTAGTTTTCTCCCCTGTAAAATGGGAATAGTAACATGGAGTTCATAGTGTTGGTAAGAATATGACATGAGATAATGAATGTAAATTGTCTAGTTGGATATTTGGCATATAAACCCTAATCAGTGAATTGTACTGACATTCACAATTATTATGGTTTATGATACCACACTTAGTCTCAGGGCTAGTCCATTTTTCTCACTGAATTAAAGTTTCTGGTATGGAAATTCAATATATTTGTAGACACAAATGCATTTTTGACTGAAATATTTACTGATGATCGTTAGCAGGCTAGTACCTCTTAAATAAATATTAACAAGACTACATTTCTTGAACTATAATTTGTTTTCTTTTGCTGTTGACATTAGCTAGACATATACTGACATACAAAACCAGAGAGAGAAAATAAATATGAAGAAGGTAGTAGTCTTATTAATACTCTGACCTTGATTTAAAATTATGATGGAGTTTGAGAAAGACATTTGTTACATGGTCAGTCATTCCCACTCAACTAATGAGAACCCTTGCCATTTTCTGAAAGACAATTTGTGAAAAATATCAGATTACCGAGCACAAAAATGTCAAAATCCCCTACTTATCTGGTTAAAAAAAAAAAAAAAAAAAAGCTATGTAGATGATTCTCCACACAACACCAAAGAAAAAGGCCTTAGCCTTGACCCATGGAGATTGCCTACAAGGCGACAAGGTAATTTATTTTTTCAACCTAGATGCATTCAAATTCTTGTTTTGTCTGGCAATATTGCTGCAGGTTATATTCAGTGGACCAAATTCATATCAGTCTTTTAACCTCTCCAGAGCACTTTGTAACTTCGTATATCGACTTTGAGTGGGGCTTTTCCTATTTTATAATTGGGCTCTTCATGCTGACTAACCTTTGGGGGATTAGGAGGGATAGCCAGGAAATGTGAATGCAGGAGGGAATTGGGCCACATGATTTCTGCTACATGTTAAATGTAATATTAACATATTTGCATGTGCAAGTACAATTGACTTTGATATTTTGGCTAGATTTATACTTACAATATATCAAAGTCTTTATGTGAAAAGGAAACATTTAGGCAAAATTGACAATTCAGGCAAAGATGACAAATATTTAAATGTTCACAGATATTTAGATGTTTCCAAACTGATAAACTGTTTTTATGCAATTGGAGAGGACAGATAAGAAAATATACAATATGCACACTGTTTCATTCCTCAATCTGGCTGTTCTACCTGAATTATGTATATGGTAGAAAAAAATGAGTGTAATGAATATATTTAATCATATATTTGGAATTGTTTCATTTTTATTTTATTAGTATTATTTTATGTATTTTACTATTTATTATTATTTTATTACTTCTGACAAGATCTACATAGAGATGGTGAAAGAGCTAACGTTTGTAAGAGGACTTTTTCTTATACAGAATCATTCCATTTTATAAAACTCACTGACAGTCAAATATCAATGAACTTGATACTTAACCACATTAAATTCTTTGTGTGCTTCATGACTCTTCAATAATTTCAGCGAAATCAGAAATTTGAATTACAAAGTCTTCATAGGTGTTTGATTCAATGACGCTTCAGAACTGAAAAATAAATATGACTTTAGGTTATACAAATAATCCCTATTTCTTTTTTTGGAAATGAAAAGATACTAAGAAATGGATTCCAAACCATCAAATGTAGGAAATCTCTTTCCTGTAAAATGAAATATTTCACCTTTTCCAAATGCTTTGATCAATTGAAACTAAAGTAGCAGCCTAGCCTGGATCATAAATTCAGTTGTAGCATTTTAAAATATTGGGGGGGGGGGAATAGAAAATACCTTTCCATTGTGGCTTAAATTGTATAGAATGTTTTGCACTATTAAATGTTTTATGATTTTTTTTTTTGGGGGGGGAAAGGGGAACAGGACTTTATTGGGGAACAGTATGTACTTCCAGGCCTTTTTTCCAAGTCAAGTTGTTGTCCTTTCAATCACGTTCAGCTTCAAGTTGTTGTCCTTTCAGTCTTAGCTGTGGAGGGCGCAGCTCAACTCCAGGTCCAGTTGCCATTTTATAGTTGCAGGGGGCGCAGCCCACCGTCCCTTGCAGGACTCGAGGAGTTGAACCGGCAACCTTGTGGTTGAGAGCCCACTGGCCCATGTGGGAATCGAACCGGCAGCCTTCGGAGTTAGGAGCGTGGAGCTCTAACTGCCTGAGCCACCGGGCCGGCCCCTGTTTTATGATTTTTAAAGATTTTCAGATGCATTATTTTATATAATTTTTATTATCAATCTGTGATATATGTAAAGCAGGTATGGCTTAATAATATTTGTTTTTATCAAGGTAAAGCCTCTTTTAATCAAATTGAGTATCATATTTATATAAATAAAAATTAAAGCTAATTCCTTTTATGACCTGACGTTCATTGCTCTGATTATTACACCTATACTCAAATAGCTTAGATAAGAAGAAAATGCTGGAGATATAATCAGTCTAGTATCATCCTTTTGTTACATTGATTTGGTTCCTTTGGGTTTTATAGCAGTTGATTTTTAACTGAGGCTTATGAAATGTGACCAGCATCTTCAGTAGGTGGCGCTAATGAGACATAAAATACTGAATTGTCACCTATTGCCAAAGATTTATTATAGTTTAGTAATAAGGATGTTGGAGTAAAGACAGGCTGATCGTACTGTCTCCCATTTGAGGAGTGCTGATGTCATATCAAATGATTTTAGAGATTTATTCAATTCCTGATTTATCCTGGATTTGAAGATAATCATTATTTGTTCTTGGTTACTTCATAATAAACATTCTTTCTTATTTACTTCATATTTTTGAAAAAATAAAGCACCTTCTTCCACTGAAAACAGTCTAGTCATTTGCCTACATGAACTACCTTACAATCATATGCTGCAAGAGGAGGAGGTAATCGATCACATTGTGGTGATTCCATTAAACACATAATACGGAATTCAAAAGAGATTCTTGGGAGCTACAAATTCCCAAGAAATTATAATCCTGTTTATCTTTGAGGGATGCCTAACAGATTATTTGCCATTTTACATTCAGGCCAAGGATTTCAAGTTGGAAAATTTCTGTTCTTTTTTTTGGTTCTACTAAGCGTTCAAAATGAAAACCAAATTACTGTGGCAATTAAATGGATTTTTTAGAATAAGAAAAATACTATTTAACTAGAAAGAATTGAAATATTTGCTTACTTTATTAATCGAACGATTGAGCTACACAAATAACATTGCTCATGATTTAGGAAGTGCCTTGGTGGCTTCTGAGCAAGTTATTTGAGAGATATCCCACTAAGAGATTCATGGGGATTCAGGGGAATTTACTAAGAACATATTAATGCATGTTCTCTGAAGTCACATACTACATGTATGTATTGTCATTGATATTTTTGGTATCCTATGTTTTTCAATGTTCACTTTTATTTCTAATAAAACCCAACGTCATTCCAATTCTATGTTTTAATTTGCATAAAATGATCTAATTCACATTTCTGTGAATCTTACTTAAAACCAATGGGTGAATAAAACTGTTAGTTTAAGGAATTTCCCTCTAAATGACTATGGTTAAGAGACTTCTACGGAAGTGATGGTCTAGTTAATTTTTTTTACAAGTGACATTAATAGTTGGAAAACTCATAGAAATTTCATAATATAACTGAAGCAACTTTTTAAATTAAGAAAAGTATTTAATTTTTGTTTTTATCAACAAATCAAGAATTATTACTGTTTAATTTATTGCCCTTTCCCAACAGAAATGATCTCTTCCCAGGTACCAGATTTTGTTGTGTATAGTGGTGTAAATTGAAGGCCATGTATTAGTGCATACAGGGCACAGGTCTTTTGTGTGTATCACAACAGATCTTTTATCATCTTATGGGATTGAGTTGAAATGGTTTCCCAATGGGAGAGGTCTTCAAAAAGAGCCAACCAAGTTCTCAGTGGAATTATCTGAGAATTTTTTTGCTGCATTTTCTGTCCTCACACAGTCAATAATTGGGTGTGACTTATTGTATCAATTCATGGAACCAAAGCTGACAAGGAAATTTATATGAATTACATCCCCTATCTAGAAACTTCCATAATTTAGAGAGTTCATTTTCTTTTTATTTATTTTTTTAATTAAATTTATTGGGGTGACAATTGTTAGTAAAATTACATAGATTTCAGGTGTACAATTCTGTATTACATCATCTATAAATCCCATTGTGTGTTCATCACCCAGAGTCAGTTCTCCTTCCATCACCATATATTTGATCCCCCTTACCTTCATCTCCCACCCCCCACCCCGCACCCCCCTTATAGAGGGTTCATTTTCTATAAATGGATTAAGCAATAAATACAATAAGCTAACAACCCTCTCTACCTCCTTTTTCTCTTCCTCTTTTCTTCTTTCTCTTAACACCTTTATTGATATTTATTCACATTCTATACCATGAACCCATTTAAAAATGCATAATTAAATGGTTTTTAACATACGTATTCATAGTTGTGTAACCATCACCACAAGCAATTAAAAAATATTTCAATACCTCCAAAGCAAAACTCATGCCCATTATCAATCCCCCCATTTCTTTCCCTTTTCCCCCAACTCCCCAGTCCTAGGCTGTCACTAAAGTACTTTCTGTCTCTATAGATTTGCCCATTATGGACATTTCATATAAATTTCATACATTACATTTCATGTAAATGGAATCATATAATATGTGGTCTTTTGTGATTGACTTCTGTACTTAGCATACTATTTTCATATTGTCCATGTTATCAGTATTTGATTTGTTTTTTATTTCTAATTATATTCCACTGTATGTATAGATCACATTTTATTTATCCATTCATCAGTTAATGGACATCTGAGTTGTTACTACTTTTAGATTATTATGAATAAAGCTGCAATTATTTGCATATAGGTTTGTGTAATATGTTTTCAATTCTCATAGATATATACTTAGGAGTGGATATGCTGGGTATTATGGTACTTCTTTATGTAATCTTTTGAGAAATAGCCAGATCGTTTTCCACAGTGGCTATGTCATTTTTATTTCTACCAGCACTGTATAAGGGTTTGAATTCCACCACATCCTTGCCAACACTTACTTTGTCCGTCTTTTTAATTATAGCCATCCTAGTGGGTGTAAAGTTGTTTTGATTTGCATTTTCCTGTGGCTAATGATGTTGAGCATCCTTTTATGTGCTGATTGGCCATTTATTATCTTCTTTGGAGAGCTCTTTGGATTTATATATCTTCATTGGACCTATTCAGATTCTTCATGCATTTCTAAACTGAGTTATTTGTCTTTTTATAATTGAGCTGTAAGAGCTCTTTGTATAGTCTAGATACAAGTCCTTTTTCAGGTACGATTTATAAATTCCATTCTGTGGATTGCCTTTCCACTTTCTTGATGGTATTCTGGAAAGCACAAGAGTGATGCCCCTCTTTCATACCTGATTTTAATAACTTGAGTCTTCTTTTTAATCTCGATCAGTCTAGCTAAATTTTTTTGCAATTTTGTTGATCTTTTCAAATAACAATCTTTTGATTGTGTTGATTTTTTTTGCCATCATTTTTAAATTCTAAATCTAATTTTTATTATTTCCTTTCATTTGCTTGATTAGTTTTAGTTTTTTCTTTTCATTGCTTTAAGGTTAAAGGGTAGGATATGGAATTGAGATTTTTCTTCTTTTTAAATATGGGCATTTAAAGCTATAAATTTCCCTCTGAGCACTGATTTACATATATTTCTGTAAGTTTGCTGTATTTCATCATTTTCATTTAAAATATTTTCTAATGTCTCCTGTAATTTCTTTTTTGACACATTGGTTATTAAGGAGTATGTTGAATGTCCACATATTTAAGAATTTCTCAAGTTTCTTTGTTACTGGTTTTGAATTTTATTCCATTGTGGTCAAGAACATACTTTGTATGAGTTCAATAATTTTAAATTTATTGAAGGTTGTTTTATGGCCTAGTCTATGGTCTATCCTAGAGAATGTTTCATGTGTACTTGAGAAGAATACCTATATACTTTGCAATTAGTAAATAAACTGTTCTATAGATGTGTCTTAGGGCTGGTTGGGATATAGTGTTATGTCTTCTATTTCCTTGTTGCTTTTTTGTCTGTTTTTTCTAGCCATTATTGAAAGTGAAGCTTTAAAGTCTCCAATTATTATTGTTGAATTGTCTATTTCTCCCTTAAGTTCTGTCAATATTTGCTTCATGTATTTTGGTACTTGATTGTTAAATGCATGTGTGTCTATAATTGTTCTATATTCTTGATGGATTGACACTTTTATCATTATAAGATGCCCGTCATTATCTTTAGTAACCTTTTTGTTTTAAAACTTGTCTTTTAAATTGCATTGTTTATTTCATTCACATTTTATATTATTATCAATGTAGTAGATTTTTGTGTTTTTTTTCATATGTCTCACATCGTTTTTGTTGTTGATGTTGATCTGTTGCTCCTTTATTGCTTCCTTTTATATTAACTAAATATTTTCCAGTTCAACATTTTAGTTTTTTAATATTTTTTTACTATGTGTTTTATGATATTTCCTCAGTAGTAGCTATATGGTTTACCATATATATCTTAATTTATCAGAATCTACTTCAGATTTTTCTTAGCCTTGTACTAGTGGTATGTAAAAATATTACTCCCATATAGCTTGATTCTCTGTTTCTTTTTTTGTGCTAATATTATTATGCATACTACTTCTATGTAGTATTATTACCAACCCAATATTACATTGTTATGATTTTTCTCATATTATTTATAACTTCTAAAGAAGCTGAGAGAAAAAAGGAGAGCAAGTTTATATTTATAGTTTATGATATTAAACTTCTTATTTAACATATATGATTCTTTCCATTTGTTCTTGTGGGTTCCCTTCATGGATTTATCTGGTGTCTTTTCCTTACATATATATAGCTCTGTTCTCATTCATTAATTTTATGCATTTGTTGTTAGATATTATTATATTTCTACATATTATAGGCCCAGCAATACAATTATACACAGATTTTTATACAATTTCTTTTGTAAATAATTAAAGAAAAGGAAAGAAATATGTATATATTGCCTTTGTAATTATACTTGTCTACATTATTTGTTTTTTTATGTGAATTTGAACTACTGTCCAGGTCATTAGCTTTCTGCATGAAGAATTTGCTTTAGTATTTCCTATAAGATGGTTCTATTAACACAAATTCTCCCAGTTTTTGTTTATCCGGGTATGTTTTTTGTCTTCATTTTTAAATGTAAGTCTGACTGCATGTAAGATTCTTGGTTGACTGTTTTATCTTTGGTACGTTCAAGATTTGATCTTTGTCTTTAAACATTTTTACTTTAATATGTCTAGGTGTAGGTCTCTTTGTGTTTTTTTGGAATGCACTGAGTTTTTTTGGATGTGTTTTTCATCATACTGTTTTTCATCAACTTTGGAAAGTCTTTAACAATTATTTCTTTGAGTATTTTTATGATCCATATTCTGTCTTTGTACTTGTGGTACTCTTATTATGCATATTATAGTATATTTAATGATGTTCCATATTTCTCTGAGTCTGTTCATTTTTCTTTTTTCACTCTTTGTTCTTCAGATTGCATAATCTCTGTCAATTGATTTTCAATTTCAATGACTCTTTGGCTGGTTCAAATTTCTTTTTGAACCCTCTAGTGACTATCATTCCAATTACTGTACTTCTCAACTCCAGATTTTCCATCTGGTTCTTTTAAAAATATGTATTTTTGTTTCTTTATTGATATTCTCTATTTGAATAAGAACTTATCATTATACCTTCCTTCACTTCCTAAACCATGGTGTTCTTTGATTCTTTAAACATATTTATAATAGTTGCTTTGAAGTCTCTGTCTGCTAAGTCTGAACAATTCTCAAAGGTAGTTTTGTTGTCTGCTTTTTCCTTGCATGAGCCACACTTTCCTTTTGTTTTTTGCATGTCATAATTTTTTGTTGAAAATTGGACATTTTAGATAATACATTGTAGCAACTTTGTACTGACCCTTCCCCACACTTATTGTTACTGTTTGCTTATTTATTTGTTTAGTGTCTAGTTTGGATTACTTCAGTGCTGTCTATTTACCCTATATTGTGCAGCATCTGATGTAACAGCTCAGAAGGCACAGCCTTGGGTGTGTACGAGGTTTGCGAACTTGTAAAGCTGTTGCTAACTTTTTTTGATATCAGAGGGATTATCCATTATGAATTTGTACCAACTGCACAGTTAACCAAGTTTACTGCTTGGAAGTGCTGAAAAGGCTGTGTGAAAAAGTTAGACGACCTGAACTTTTAGCCAACAATTCATGGCTCTTGCATCACGACAATGTACCAGCTTACATGGCACTGTCTGTGAGGGAGTTTTTAGCCAGTAAAAAATTACTGTATTGGAACACCCTCCCTACTCATCTGATCTGGCCCCCAATGACTTCTTTATTTACCTGAAGATAAAGGAAATATTGAAAGGAAGACATTTTGATGGCATTCAGATCATCAAGGGTAATACGATGACAGCTCTGATGGTCATTCCAGAAAGAGTTCCAAAATTGCTTTGAAGGGTGGACTAGGTGCTGGCATCAGTGCATAGCTTCCCAAGGGGAGTCCTTTGAAGGCAACCATAGCGATATTCAGCAATGAGGTATGTAGCACTTTTTCTAGGATGATGTCATGCAGTGTGTCATGCGGGGTCTCTGGTCTTGCTCCCCACATAAGAACGCAGGACATGGTGAGTCCAAAAAGGAACACTCACAGAGCCATAGATATGGGAGTCATACCACTATATTCTCGCTGGTGGCTGGGTTGGAGACACAGGAAGCAGGACCCACACTATCCGCAACCTGCCATCCACTTCTCTCTGCCAACCAACCTCACTCGCTAGCTGCAATCCGCCGTGATAACTGCAAATCGCTCTTGCTAGCTCAGCCACCATTTTCTTGCTAGCCCCCCACTTTCTGCTAGCGTAGCCACAGCAGTTATATTAGTGGCCAATGGCTCAATGGCCAACTAGCCACAGCTGATAGTCATCCAATCACAGTTGATGGCTATTTACTACCCAAGTGAGCACCTTTCCACGTGAGGGCGAGAGCCTGGAAACTGCACTCCTGGCTCTGTCCCCACAGATGAGTTCACAAACTTAATTGTCTGACCTCGTATACATTCACTCTGGGATGAAGTGGTTCTAGCTGTGGTGCTCTCTGACTTTCTCTTTCCCTGATCCTTCTATTAAGCTCTCTGCCTCTACGTATAACATTTAGCTATTAGCTTCCACAAATTGCTGGCTGATTGCTGTATTGTGTTTAATAATGCCTTGGAGGCATAAATTGCGTCATAGTATGCACCAATTAAATTTAGGCCCCTTTGCAAGAGTACTCTTTAAGACCAGTCTTTTATGTTTGTTCCAACCTGTGGGGACAGAGTCCCAGAGAGCAGTTTCCGGGTTCTGGGCCCAACGTGGAAAGGTGTTGGCTTGGTTATTAGATGGCCATCAGCTGCAATTAGATGGCCATCTGCTGTGGCTGGGGGGCTATCAGTTGTTACTGGTTAGCCATTAGCCACTAATATACCAGCAGTGGCTATACTAGCAAGGGGATTGGTTGGTTGGCACAGAAGCGGACAGCAGATTGTGGATCGTATTGATCCTGCTTCCTGTGTCTCACCCGGCTGCCAGCGAGACTGCGGTGCAGGAAGACCCCTCGTTGGGGTACTGGCAGATGTTTGCTTTTGTGTCTCGACCAGCCACCATCGAGAATATGGTGGTATGACTCCCCTATCTGTGGCTCGTTGGTGTTCCTTTTTGGCCTCATCATATCCTGTGTTCTTGTGTGGGGAGCGGACTAGAGACCCTGCATGACACAACCCCAAAAGAGTTCTTCTCAGTCATCTTTCTCCAGTTCTTTCTTGTAAACTTGTACCTGGGTTACAATTTAGTATGTTGCTCTCATAGGGCTACCAGCCTCCTCTTAATTTCTTGACACTATAATTTCCATACAGGAGTGTCCCTCACCTTGAATTTACCCACAGTCTGTTCCCAATAAAATCAGCCCCCTTAGGGGCTGTCTCCCCATTGTGCAAAACATCTGCTGTTGTTCCAGGTCTGAAGTCAGGGACAGTGACTTTTTTCCTCTGAGTTATACCTCTGATTTATTAGCAGGGCAATGGGTGAGAGTGCTCGCCTCTGCTCTCCTTGGCATGCTTCTTCCAGCACAGAACCTCCCCACTGCAATCTCTGTGAGATGAGGGCAACTTGGGCACCAGTACTCATAACCTGCTGCACCTGGGATAGAATTTCTGCCCTACAGGTAAGGGCTGAGTGGTAAGATAGGTTCAGACCATTGAGCTGCTTTTGCCTAGGACAGAGCATGAAACTGAGGAAGCTGGAATTGGTAGTAGTTGGCCCCTTTTGGAGGGATACCATAGCACCTGGTTGGGAGCTGGGTGGGGAGGGAGTCCTGTGTTCTTGGCTACACCCACATGAAAAGGAATTTCTGTCATGCCGAGTTGGCAATGTGGGGGGATAAATGTCTCAAATGCCAGACTTTGGAAGGTTTTTACTGAGGTTTAGTAAATATCATTGAATAATATGTATATATTTTTTATTTGTTTTATGCACATTAGACAGTTTCTAGAGACAGTAAATGGTTGTTTATGTTTATTTATAATTTTAACCAGTTCTGGATTTTTCCCTGGGAAGAGTATCTGTGGAACTCTTTATGCTGCCATTTCAGAAATTGTCCTCCCATTCTGGGCTGCTTCTGCTTCTATTTGTAAGGGTATAGCCAAATCCTTGCTTGATTCAAAGTATAAGCTTCTCCCACTATTTTGTTTAGTCATGCTTTCTTAACATTTCCTCCATTTGGAAGTAATTTAGTTACAGCTTCTTTACCAGACTAAGACATGTGTTACCATTTACCTGCTCCCTGGAATAGGATAACCATGGGACATCATATTCTTGTAAGAGACATCCTTTGAATGTCTCTTCACGTTAATGGCAAATTCCATTAGTGCTGATTTTCCTATGCCTAGTCCTGTTTTCCCTAAAACTCTCTTTGATCTGGTGGTCAACTTTTATCTACCATATATGTTATATCCTACCATATATATTTGTAATGACAAGTGGGGGAAAAGAAGGAGGAGGGACACAGGCTAGAATGGAGCTAATGAATTTATTTAGCAATATCTAATCAATTTATTTAGCAATATGCAATAGTAAAAGACAAAGGCAATTAATAGAATGTGCTAATGACAGAAAGTAAAGGTGGTTAAGACTAAACTATATAAATTGATACCAATGTCACGTCAAAAGAATACACATAACTTTAAGAGATCCCAACATATGTTGACTATTGATCAAAAATCACTTGGCTAAATACACAAATAACATCAGTAAGGAGTATCCAAAAGCAGTGATAAGCTCTACAGGATAGTAACTATTACAGTAGATCTCAAAAGCTCACCAAACTGGGGGAGAACACTACTGAAAAAGGCATAAATCAAACCCTTGCCAGGTCTGTAGCTTAGAGAAACTCAGGCATCTCCCACACCGCTGCTTGCTAGTTCCCAAGAATGCTGTTGTTGTTGACATTGTTGTTCTTAGAAGTCAAGGCGTCTTCTTATGTTGTAAGCTGCAAGTTGCATATAAGTTTTCTAGATACTAACAAGTTCTCAAGAAGGCTAACTGTGGGGAACCACACTGGAGAGGCCGGGAACCAGCCAGACTTCACCAGGTTTGCAGCTGGAAGTCAGGACATTCCCTGGTGTTGTAAGCTGCATGTTGCTGGAAGTCTTCAAAATGTTAGAATGAGGAGGAAGCACCAATGACAAATGATCAAATGATGAAACAATAATTTATTAATACTGGCAACTGAGGTCTGTCTTATATATTTTCTCAGATGTACCTTAGGGCCAAGTGTCTTGTTTCTGCCTCCCCCTCCGGGAATGGCCAGTTCTGGGAGGGTCCAGCAGTTACTGATATGAATGTTGCCCATCCGGCCAAAGTGCCAATTTATCCAGAGAAGCACGGTCTACTGTTCTTGCTTGGAACCATCTGCCCAAGTTCTTCCAAAGCCTGGCAACGTGTCTGTCACGTCATCCTGATATAACTCAATTACTTCTTCACTTCATCTGTTGATGTGGGCAAAACAGACAGAACAAAAAGGGAATTCTCTCAATCACTGATACAAGAATTTCTTTAACTTTAAGGTAACCATCACCTCACAGCATGGACAGAACAACAAACATCATCTCATATCTCCCCTACTCGAGAGAATGAGACCAAACAGAAAACCTCATCTCATGTCTCCCCTGCTCGGGAGAATGAGACCAAAGGGGGAACTTACTCAACCCCTGATCACAGCACAGAAATCACCTCACATACAGGAACAGACAAAAGCTAATAGACAAAAGTTCACATCAACCATTGAAGACAAATTTTCTTTAACATCTTCCCTACAATATTGTATCCTAATTGTATGCTAACTGCCTGAGTGAAATCAGGAAATGATATTTACATGTAAAATTTTTGTGTTTCCTAAGACAAACTCATGTGGGAGTGGTTATTCCTAAGTATACCTTGATCTGTGTGTGCCTGAGAATCTTCCATAAGTCACCTGGATTACAGGTTCTATGGTCTCCAGTATGTGAACCCACTGATGTTCTCCATGGATCTGTCTGTTTCAACAATGTTCATGTTATATTCTTTTTTTTTTTTTTTTAAAGCACTGTAAAAACTGTTTTGACACATAACATTTATTACATGCTGAGTAAGTGGCAGACAACTTCCTGCCACTATAACTTGGTATATTCCTTAATAGTTCATCATCAAATTTAGAGTTACATAATGATCTTCAGTTCTATTAAAAAGGGTCCTTAAAGGTTGATCAGGGAGAAGAGATTCTCATAGATGCCCCAAAAGAGTCACTGGTGTAACCTGTGAAATGAGAGCCAACAGGTAACCACATTAGTATCCTTCCACTTAGCCAGCATAAGAGTTTCTGTGCTTTCATCAAATACATATGAAACAAGTCACTCTAGTAACACTAGTTCACAGGTTTGCTGTCCTTCAGGGCATAGAATATTGTTGAAATAACGGCAGAGGTTTCAACCAACAAAGTGATTTGCCGTTATAGGAATATGAAGCCAAGAGACAAAATTCTTATCTTCCTCAAAGTATTGTGCAAGGCACCAATGTTCTATTTCTTTTCCCTTTTGAATAATTCATCCGTTAGCTCCTTTCTTCTTCAAATATTATTTCACTTTCTTTCATTAATTTTTATCATTTCTTTACCCAAACATTTCATCCCAACATAGGTCCAGTTTAACGGGTAAGTTTAATTTGGCAACTAAATTACCATTCTTGCTATGCATCCAAGCCCTATACAGTTCCAAACAAATGGGGTAACAAATCTGTATGTATTTTCATTGATTTTCTTGCCTTAATGTACTGGCTAGAACTTCTGTAACAATATTGAGTAGATGTTGTCAGAGCAGACATCTTGTCTTGCTCCTTATCTCAGGAGAAAGGCATTCAATCTTTCACCATTATGTGTAGTTTCCACCGCAGATTTTTTGTGGATTTTAAAAATCATGTCAACAAAGTTTTTTCTATTTCTTGTTTGCTGAGAACTTTTTTTGTGAATGGATTTTGGATTTTTTCCAATGTTTTTTTTCTGCATCTATTGAGATGTTAATATGGTTTTTCTTTTTCAGTCTTTCAGTATAGTGAATTACACTGATTTGTAAGTGATACACCAATGTTGCAATCCAGTGATAAACTCTACTTGGTCATAATATAGGATGCTTTTCTTAAAGACATGTTTTTGGATTTGATTTGCTAAAATTTTCTTAAGAATTTCATATCTATGTTCATGAGAGATTCTGGTCTATAGTTTATTTTTTCCCCTAGTAATGTCTGTCTGATTTTAGTATCAAAGTAATGCTAGCCTCATTGAGTGAGTTAGGAAATATTCCCTCTTCTTCCATTTAATAAAAGATTTTGTTTAAAATAGAATCACTTCATCAGATTCCCTTGTCCTGATTTATTTTCTTATAGCAGTATTTTGTTTCTTTACTTGCTTGTATTATCTTTGTTTAAAATTGTTTAAGCATTATTTCTGTCATAAATATTTGGTAGAATTAATCCATGAAGCCATCTGGACCTAGAATTTTCTTTGTGGGGAGGTTTTCAAATTTAATAAACTATTTAATATAAGACAGTTTAGGTTATTGATTTCTTCTTATGGTAGCTTTAGTAGCTTGCTTTTTCCAAAAGAAATGTGCCCATTTCATGTCAGTTGTTGAATTTATTGTCATAAAATTCTTCATTATGTTGCATATATACTAAAAATATCTATAGAATGTATTCACTTCATTCATATCTTCATTACTGGTATCATCATTTGTATCTTCTTTCTGTTTTCTGATAAGTCTAGCTTATCAGAGGCATGTCAATTTTATTGCTCTCAAATAATTAGCTTTTGATTTAATTGATTTTTCTACGTTCTTATGTTTTCTATTTTATTTCATTTGTTTTATGTTTTATTGAATTATCTTTTAATTTATATTCTTTCTTCTGCTTACTTTGGGTTTAATTTGCTATTCTTGTTCTTGAGTTTTAAGATATAAGCTGAAGTCGTTGATTCTTCTTTATTACAGGCACTTAGTGCTATAAATTTCCCTCTAATCATTGCTTTATCTGTATAGCACAAATTTACATAGCTTGTGATTTTGTTTTTATTTACTTCAAATTACTTTCTAATTTGCCTTTTGATTTATTCTTAAAAATAAGTCATTTAGAAGTGTGCTTTTTACATAGATTTGGGGATTTTCCAAGTTACCTCCCATTATTGAGTTCTGATTTAATTCTTCTACGGTCAGTCAACATGTTTTTAGGTTTGAAATCCTTTTATATTTATTGAGATTTTTTTTAAATGACCCAGAATACATTTTATCATTGTAAATGTTCTGTATGCAGTAGAAAAGAATGTATATACTGCTGTTGTTTGGTGAAGTATTTTATAAATGCTAATTAGAACAAGTGGGTATTACTATCAACCTACCTAACCTAATTATCTGAGTCAACTTGTTCCAGTCAGTGTTCAAGTAATATTATACCACTTCACATATAGGTAAGAAACTTACAGGAGTGTATTTGCATTTCTCCTCTCCATTTCTTTGTGCCATTATTATCATATTTTACTTCCATGTATGTTATAATTCACACAATATGTATTTGCCTTCTCAATTACCTTTTTAAAAGATTTAAATAATAAGGAATTAATTTATATATTTAAGATTTACATGCTTTTATTCATTTTTACAGGTAGATAGAATCATTTTACATCTGTATAAAGAACTACTTTTACCCCTGTAGTGCAGGGTCTGCTAGTGATAAATCTTTGATCTTTTGTATGTCTGAAAAATTATGTATCTAACCTTTGTTTTTGAAAGTTATTTTCTTGAGTATAAATTTTTAAGTGATATTTTCTTTTCTTTTAGGATTTTAAACTTACTGATCCACTGTCTTTGGGCTTGCAATGTTTCCAGTAAAATGTCTCTTGTTGTTTTATTTGTGTCCCTATACATGTCTGTTTGTTTATTATTTTACTTATATTACTGGCTGATATTAATAATTTTCTCTTTGTCATTGTGATTTGCTTATGATGTACTTTGGTACAATTTTTTTTTAGGCATGGGTGGAGTTACTTAAAAAAACAAATAAGACTTTTTTAACATTAAAATATAAAGCAGATAATCCTATCAAGTAGTTTTCATAGACATATATATATATATATGATGCTGCATATATATATTATATATATAAGATATATATATATATATATAAGATGCTGCATTTTATATATATATGTAAAATGCAGCATCTTATTAGATAAATATGACTTTTATCATATTTATCTTTTTTAAAAACTAGAGTTTATTTTTTAGAGCAATTTTAAAGGCAATTTTACAATAGTGTCACAGAAAAAATAAAACTGAGTGAAAGTACAGAGATTTCCCATATACCTTCTTTTCTCACACATGTACAGTGTCCCTCATTATCAACATCCTGCACAGAGTGGTAAGTTGTTATAATTAATGGACCTATCATTATTACCCAGAATTACCATTAGGGTTCATTCTATGGGTTTTGGTATTGTACATTCTATGGGTTTTGACAAATGTATAATAACGTGCATCCACCATTATGATATCGTACAGAGTACTTTCACTACCCTAAAAATCTTCTGTGCATTCCTCTTCCTTTCTCCATCCTCCCTAGGGTAAGCCCTGGCCACTACTGTTCCCTTTACTCTCTCCATAGTTTTGTTTTTTTCAAGAATGTCATATAGTTGGAATTGTACAGTAAGTAACCTTTTCAGATTGGCTTCTTTCACTTAGTGAAATACATTTACATTTCCTCCATGTCTTTTCAGGGTTTGTTATATCATTTTTTTAGAGATGAATAATATTCCATTGTCTGTATACACCATAGTTCATTCATTTACCCGCCGAAGGACATTTTGGTTACTTTAGCATTTTGGCAATTATGAATTAAACTCTTATAAACATGCATCTGCAGGACTATGTGTGGACATTATATCCTAGAGTGCACTTACACAAACCTAGGTGATGTAATCTACTACACGCCTAGGCTATGTGGTATAGACTATTGCTCCTAAACTAGAAACCTGTTCAGCATGTTACTCTACTGAATACTGTAGGTAATTGTAACACCATGATAAGTATTTATGTATAAACATATAAGTATTTATAGCTAAACATAGCTAAACATAGAAAAGGTATAGTAAAAATACAGCATAAAAATAAAAATGGCGCACAGGGCATTTACCATGAATGGAGCTTGTAGGACTGGCAGTTGCTGTGGGTGAGTCAGTGAGTGAGTGGTGAGTAAATGTGAAGACCTAAGACATTACATATACTACTGTAGATGTTGTAAACACTGTACACTTAGGCTACACTAAATGTATTTACATTTTTTCTTTCTTTGTCAATAAATTAAGCTTAGCTTACTATAACTTTTTAAATTTATAACCATATATTTTTTTTAACTTTTAGACTATTATAATAAGACTTAGCTTAAAACACAAACCCGTTGTATAGCTGCACAAAAATATTTTCTTTCTTTATATCTTTGTTTTATAAGCTTTTTTCCACTTTTAAATTTTAATTTTTTAAAGTTTGTTGTTAAAAACTAAGACAGAAACACCCACATTAGCTGGCCTAGGCCTACACAGGGTCAGAATTATCTGCACCACTCTTTCTACCTCCACATCTTGTCCCACTGGACGGTCTTAGGGTAAAGAACAGGTATGGGGCTGTCATCTCCCATGAGAACACCTTCTTCTGGAACACCTCCTGAAGGACCCACCTGAGGTTCTTCTTGAGGACGTGTCACTCTTTTCAGAAATATGTCCACGGTGGTTTGTTTGGTTTGTTTCTTTTTTCGTCATAGATTTGCTTGTAAGCTGATAATGCACCATGAATGTTCCTCTTTAGTAATAAAAATCTTTCAGTGTTGACGTCCATGCTTTCAAACTTTTTAAGGACCTCATAGAGGTCTGAACAAGCTTCTGCTATACCCTTCACTGTGAGTTTTCTTGGGAATTCTTTTTATTCTTCTGAAGTTTCCGTTTCCCTTGCCTCTTCTTCAACTTTGTGCTCCTGTTCCAGTTCCAACAACTGCTCATTAGTCATTTCCTCAGAAACCACCTCTAGGAGCTCCCTAATGTCATCCTCATTCACACCCAGGTTAAAGTTATTTGCCTTCTCAATAACAGCCATGTTGACTTTTGCAGCTTCGTCATTCTTGGCAAATTCTTTGAAGTCATGAACTAACTTCTTGCATATCTTCTTCCAGGTGCCATTTATACATTCCTTGACGACAACATCCCAAGCCCAAGCAAAGTTCTTGATGCAGTCATAGATATTTTAATCCTTTGAGGAAGGCATCAGGACCTTCTCCTTGTCTTCCTTAGTTGCAGCAATAGCCTGGGCAAAGGTTCTCCCCAAGCAGTAGGCCTTAAAAGTTGTTATAATTCCTTAACCCATTTGTTGGATCAAAGAGGTGGTGTTTCAAGGGAATAATACCACTTTGATATTGGATGGAAATCACCAATAAAAAGATGATCTCTGGGAGCATTATCAACAATAAGCAAAATCTTGAAATGTATGTTATTCTCCAAAGAGTAGTTCTCTATTACACTGGCATAGTAATTCAGGAAGGCATTTTGGAAAAAGAGCTGGTCATCCATGCCTTCTTATTGCACCTGCGATACCTTGGCAACATGTGCTTATTGATATGCTTGAAGGACCTGGGGTTCTCACTGTGCCAGATCACAAAGGGTTTCAAATTGTAGCCTGTAACATTGTCCTTAAGCAAGACCATTATTGTGTCCTCAAAAGCCTTGAAACCTGGCTTTAATGTTGCCTCCTTATTGACGAAAGTCTATTTAGACATCCATTTCCAGAATAGGGAGGTTTCATCCATACTGCATATTTGCTCTGGCAAGTAATTTTTCTCTGCAATCAGCTTATCTAGAGTTTCCAAAAATTCTTCAGTTGCCTTCACATCAGCATTGTCAGACTCACCATTCGCTTTCATGTTATGTAATGATAATGATTCTTGAGTCATTTAAACCACCCACAGCTAGCAGTAAAATCAACATTATAGTCAGATCCAGCTTTTTCTTTCAACATTGCAAACAGACTTTTTGCTTCAGCCATGATTGTTATGGTGCTATGGATATGCTTCTGTGTCTGGTCTTCAATCCAGCACAGTTCATTAGAAGTTTCTCAAAGTGTGATAGAGGACCTTATAAAATTTTTGTTAGTCTCATTGCCTTCAGTGAAGCAGATCCTTGAACAACTTCCATTATTTTGTTCTTGCTCTTCAAGATTGTAGCTATGGTGGAATGAGACTTGTCTGACTGGTGAGCAATAACCAACACTGGTTTTCCACTTTCCTTGTCCTTAATCACTTTGAGTTGCATTTCCAGGTCTATCACTCAATATGACCTCTTACTGGCAACATTAGGAATGGATTTTGTATGCAATGATGAACAAAACAACATAAGATTAAATCAAGCACAAGAGAATTATGCAACCAAGAAACGAGGTAAACAGGAGATAGATGAAGCTGCTGCTGATCCAGCATCTCATGGCAAAATGTTTTACAGAAAACATTTTTTTATAAGTGAAAAGAGTACACTCTAAAATAATAATAAAAATTAGAGTATAGTAAATACATAAACCAGTGACATACTCATTTATTATCATTATCAAGTATTCTGCACGGTACATAATTGTATGTGTTATACTTTTATATGAACATAACATGGTCCATGGAACATTGATTATAATAAAAGAAAGTTTGTGTCTTCACTAGATGTTTATGATGTGAATTGATTCTATACAGTTGAGATGATACCCATGTACTTATACATAATTTAGTGATACATCTAAACAGTGCAAATTATAATGACTTTATAACATATTTTAATATGGTATTAGTAAAGCCATCATTATTAAAACATTCATTATATTCTCCACTCCCATTAATCAAAGGCTTTAAGTAAATACATGTGGATTCACTTGAAATGGGAAAAATTCAATGTAATTCAGATGCCTTTTTTCTACAATGCCAGGCAACTGGATGTTTTTAAATCTAGTTTTTATAGTAAACATTTTTTTTTCATCTAAGCTAAACAATTAGCATCATACAGACATAGATATAGCATAGATAGCTATGCAGCTATTTAGACTGCAATATGTTTTCATATGAAATATTAAAAGAAGATAATTGCAGTTTGAAAGTTTGAGAGATTTCATAATTTAGAAAATTGCTTTGGTAATTTACTTTGCACGATAAGATTGGAAGTTAAAAGAAAATAACTTAAATAACTTTGAAAATAAAATACCTGGATATATTCTCAGCTTTATATATACATGATATATAAATATATGTAGTATGTTCATATATACTCAAATATATGTATACAAACATTTTATGTAGCCAACTTTAACTTAACAGATTATTGTAAGTGATGGAGTCCAAGAAGAGTATATTGAGAAGAGTATCCAAGAAAAGTAGATTGAGTTCGAAAACATAAAATTGATTAATATGCAATTATTTACCTTGTCTAACTCAACTATGATAATTAAGTGTTGTTCTTGGTCAACAATACCTGAAAAATTTGCTTAGATATTACAAATTGACATATTTCATCAGCTTATGGCTAGATCATTGCAGGTAGTCCTTGACTAATTTCCTTGTCGTTCCAGTTTTATTCTTTAACAACCAAGAACCAATCAAATGTTTTTTGCCCCTAATGAATAGAATGTTATTTGGCTAACTTCAAAACTGTGCCATTTCTGGGCAGTTTATATTATATTAGACTCAGGTAGTTAATTTAGGAAGTTATTTTGTTCTGAGGGATATCATATTTAAAATAGTGTATCAGAAAAAGATGAAATACTGCATCAGATATATATTGAGTATATATTTAGGGCTGGCATTTCTCAGTCATAGGCATGTACATATGTAGCCTTAAAAGATATTGTCCAGCAAGTCATCAAAAGAAAATAAAAAGTCGGAATTCACTTTGAAAAATTGTCAGTTTCAGCTAACATTGAACATAATCATTGTGACCTCGCAAATCTACATCTGGGATTCAAACGTGCATCAGAAGACAGGACACAAACACTATTCAAATTAGCTAAAACTATAAAGAATCCAAATACCAATCAACCTACACATGCATGTGATTTATACTGGAATACTTTAGAGCAATGACAAATTCTATACATAACAGCATGGGTGGATCTCACAAATGTATTGTTGAGTGAAAGAAGCTGGACGCAAGATTACATGCTTTATAATCCCATTTATATTATGCTCAAGAGCAGGCCAACTACTCTTAGATGATAAAAGGCAGAATGAATGTGGTTACCTTAAAGGATCATGGTTAGATTGTAGGTTCTGAATGGTGGTTAGATTGAACTGTACGTTAAAGAATTGTGTCTGTTCTGCATGTTGTACTTCAATAACTCATAAATTTTAACATAATATACCAGCTGTAGGAAAGAGTTTCCATATTTGGGGTGAGAAAAGTGGATCATGGAAGAATACTGGGGAGGGAATTGCACTCATTTACTTCAGCCTTTGTCACTCATTCTCTTTCCTAAATTTAGTGTTACATCAGCGACTTGTCAGTTCAGCCTCCAAATCCTCAGAGGTTCACAAACTTCTTGTCTGGGGCTCCTCCCGCTCGGAGGCGGGTAGGGATGGAGGGACTCAGTGTGAGAGAGAGGTCTCAGATCCCCTCCAGTCCCACACAATATAACAGAAACAAGAGCCAAGCTGTAGGAGCAGCCAAGTGCCAGCTGCCTCATGCTAGTTCCCAGTGTTTCAGCTCCGGTTCTCTGGACAGCGACAGGACGACTTCCTCCCTTCCCAAAGAACAGTCGGGCAGGTACTATTATTAATCCCAGAGGGATAAATCTTTGTTCACAAAAGGGCTGTTCTCTGCCAGCTATAAGCGAGAATAAATCCGTGAAGATTGGAACGAAGAAGCAACTGCTTTGCCTTTTAAATTTGTATTTATTTTTTAAAATTCGGAGCCAGAAGGAGCCAACGTGCGCCTTCCAGAAGTGAAGCACTGAAGCGTGCGGACATCCCTCTCACCGGCCCTGTGGTCCCTGGGACGCGCGGTGTGACGCATTCCCCGCAGGCAGTACACTTGTCCTGGCGAGAGGGAAATCCATTAAGCCTGAGTCGTGCGCGTTCCACTTTTCAGGGTACCTGGGCGCACGGAAACTCCGGCGGACTCTCCTGGAGAGGAGACCATGCCCCCCCAGTCTCTTTGCAACCTCTCCCAGACCGCCGGCGCGAATCAGAGCGGTGTCTCTCCCGGGGTGTCGGACAGGGATTTCCTGCCCGCCCCCGACGGGACCACCGCCGAGTTTGTGATCCGCTGTGTGATCCCGTCCCTCTACCTGCTCATCATCACGGTGGGCTTGCTGGGCAATATCATGCTGGTGAAGATCTTCATCACCAACAGCGCCATGAGGAGCGTCCCCAACATCTTCATCTCCAACTTGGCGGCCGGGGACATGCTGCTGCTGCTCACCTGTGTCCCCGTGGATGCCTCCCGCTACTTCTTCGACGAGTGGATGTTCGGGAAGGTGGGCTGCAAACTGATCCCTGTCATCCAGCTCACCTCCGTGGGGGTGTCTGTGTTTACTCTCACTGCCCTCAGCGCCGACAGGTAAGGGCACAGGTACTGGTGGGATGGCCTAGGAAAGTGCTAGGAAGTGCACCTGGGAGAGGAGGAGAAAGGAATAGCTGGGAGGAGGAAGAGGAGATGGGAGAGGGAGTGTCTGAGAATTAGTAAAAAAAAAAAAAGTTAAAATGGACTGAGATATGAAGCTTGAAAAACATACAAAAATTATTACTTTTTAGATAATTAAAATTGCATTATTTTGAAATTAGTTTTAAAATTGCATGTAATAGTCTTCCTCCTCCCCTCCACACACCTTGGGAATCTTATTACCTATATCATTAAAAGGCTATAGAATAAATGGGCAACAGAGCTTCTATCTTGTGTAAGCTTTCTGTGTGTGCCTTAAATCTGAGACGTTCACTTTCCTTATTCGGTAGTTTAACAACCTGATAGGTAAGAATGTCTGCCTTAATATTAGGGAAATGCTTGATTCTGATTTTTTTTCCAAATAAGAGGAAACATCACCTATACTTATTAACTAATTTCTGCTATCTATTTGAAGCAAAAACAACTAGAATGGTAAATGACAGATGACTTTACACATACTTTTTGTTTTAATTACTCAAGTCAAGTGATATATATATATATATATATATATATATATATATATATATATATATAAATATATATATATATATATATATAAATTTATAAATATATTACATATATATATTTTTTCTCCCACAAATAGGTAGGTACCAAAATTTTGTATCTTAAAACAGTGTTGTAAAAATACATCTTTGATGTCAAACCTACTTTTCACATATTTTTAAAGGTGGGAAGTGTCCAGTATTCTACCTTGTAAATCAACTAGTTTAACTGCGTCATTTTCCAAGTGAGGCTATTGAGGCCCAGGGAATGTAAGTTCCCCTGGCAGAGCTGAGAGAATCCAGTGCCACTGCTGCAGGCTCTCTACATTCTAAACGGTTTCACACATTTAAGCAGGAGGGATGTCTGGATGGAGGTGGGAGCAAAATGTCCAGTTGGGCATCATTGCATGGAGCTGTACTCTAATTCCCTCAGGGGTATAAATAATTGAAGTTGGATGATTAAGGTGGTGTTCACTCTCCTCTTTAATTTTACATATTGTTAGTAATGAAAAATTAGTCCATCTAAATTTCCTGACACATACAATAATACCCTTACATCATTTTGGCATTGAAAAGTTCATCTTCATTGAAAGAAGACAATATGCAGTGAACAGCCACTGTCTTTTTAAACCCAATACTATTGATTGTTTCTTGTCTGTGTAATATTTTTTCTAAAACCACATTCTTATAAAAATGGGTGCCGTTGGATAAATTACACTCCTTACTTTATGACACGATTTCTATTATCTTTTAAACAAGTTTTCTTTAAATTCATAATTAAAATGTGACTTTGTAATTTAACTGCCCTTCCTTAGAGGACCTATTTTAAATACAAAGTTTTTAAAAATTCTACTTAGTTATTAAATAAAATTTAACGAATTGCTATCACTATAACATTTAAAACTACTATCATTATGCTTTCATTTTTAAAGGCAATGTTATTAGCAAGACCTAGGACTTAAGTATATTTCACACTTCTTTTCTCTATTGTCATGGAGACAGGTAAATTGGCTCTGACAAAGGTTAGAGAAAATGCTATTCCTCACATATTTACTGACTTTTCCAGTTTCTTATGTGTATTATGTACTTTGTAAATTAAAGCATGGATACTTTAATAATAATGATAAAGAAAGGTGGGTTGCCTTTTCTACGTGGTGCAGAAACTACTCTGGCCTATCAATATGTATTTTGGAAATATAAATTAAGGAACTGAAATAACTGGTGATGAAATAACACAATACATCCCAAACATTAACTGAAATGACTTGAAAATGTTTTGTTATATTTGTCTATACTTCTGTTGTTCTTCCAGAACATAGTAATCTACGTGTTTATTTGTACTTGATCTCCTCATACTTTATCTCACCAAATATTTTTATTCTTGTGGATTTGGAAACAAGTGTAAGACTAATTTCACTTAGCATTCTGCTAAGTTTTTTTGCGTGAGTTTATTATCCTTAAATGCTATGAGGTAGGTACTAAATTACCATTTTAAACTGAAGAAAACTAAGGCTTGAAATTAAGCAACATTTTCATGATCTCACAGTGAAGGAGCCAGCATTTGAAACCAGTTCCAAGCTTGCAGTCTTTACCATTAAGCCACATTATTACTTAGTAAAAAGAAATTACTAATTTTTTTTCCTGTTTAATGGCAGACTAAAAAATTAAAACAAAGCACCCAAGAATAATAAAAAAAGATGGCAAAAGCTGATTCATTAGATTCAATAGAATGAAAGAATGTCATAAATGTAATTGCAAAATAAAAGAAACACCTTGAGTTCAAAATGAAGTAATGATCGTAACAAGAGGATAATTGAAAAATAAAAGAGTTTTTATGATAGTTTTTAAACAACAAATTCAATAGTTTGCTAAACCAAACCAAATATTCTACCTTCATGAAATGGCTGAACTGTCTCCCTAAGAAAATAAAGGTAGAGAGTTTAGAAATAGAGATCACAGTAGTACAGAAAAAGAAACAGGAAGATAATTAGATTTTGGAAAGCATGTAGCAATGTAAAATGGAAAGTTGATGTTATATGTCATTGATGACAGCATCACTGGATAGCAGAAACTGAAATAAGAAATACAATATTTATGAATCTACCTTCCATCATGTGTAAATCACCTAGTTTCACATGGGTGGTATGGGTGATACTTTTGTTACTTGTGATTATTAACCCTTGACTTTCCAAATTCTTATGAGTAGCTTCAGCTGATCCATCCTTAAGATTACGTTCATTTGTGTCCACTGTGGCTGTGCTTCAAAAGCATTTCATAACCACAATGGGAGGAGAGACAGTACATGATCTGCAGTGGTGACCGTAGTGCTCTCAGTTTATTTTTTTACTTTTATCTTGCTGGATTTTTTGGTTACTGTTTTAAAAATGTACTTCTTTTGCTTGCTCACATTAAATAGCTGGTAAAAAGTATTTGCATATTCTGTGTTGTATTCTTTCTATTTACTACCAGTTTTACACAAACACTTTCCCACCCCCAGTGTTGGGACATGTGTACTGTGATACTGGGTAGGCGGAATTCCATCGATCACATTTTGATTGTGGTTTGTATTATAGATATCTTCTTCATTATCTACTATGGTAGCTGTGGTTCCAAACTTAGAATACTATTTCTTTCATTCTTGAAAATCTTTTGGCCTCTAAAAACCCATAATTAAAATGCAAAGTAACTTTTAAGAATGGGTTCTCCTTTTTCCTTTATAGCAAAAATTCCCACAGATTCCTAGTGCTAAACTATAAATGTTATCCTTTTATGTACTTACAAGTGTAAAACTAGATATCATTTCCATACTCTGTTTTTTTTATTTAAATGTTAACTAAAATGCATTTACAAATTAAAATTTAAAAATCTATAAAACAATAAAAATGAAATTAATATCAATGGAATGTACCAGGTTATGTTGTTTTTTTTTCTGATACAAAATAGCCAATGTTGGATTGAAGGGAAAAATAATATTGCACCTAATCTGACTAAAGTGCCTATGTATTAATAATCTCAAGCTTTTGTTTGCTACTTAGGATAAACAGATTTTGTGCCGTAACTGAGCTAGTTCTCTTAGGTATGAACCTTGAATCATTCATATCATACCAAAGCAAACAGATAATTTCTTCAGCATAACTATTTGTTAAAATATTGAAACAGATCAACTGTGGCCCTTAGGTCTAACACTCCCAAGGTTTTAGGAAGCTTTTTCATTAGTCTTTGTCCAGTGCTGAGCGGGAGGGCCGTTATCTGTTTGGTGGTTTCTTACCAAAATTCTTGACAGAAGCTTGGTACTGATTAACCAGCTAGACCTGACTGGAAATGCTTTCTTCTTTGGTCCACAGCCCTGGGCAGTACGCTGAGAAGCTCCTACTTCTCTCAGTAGGTGCTGAGATCGGCACTCAGCGTGCTTTTCTAAGCTCTTCTGAAGAGTTCAGGCTGGCTATAGATACCTAAGAAAAGAATCCACACTCACCCTACAGATAACCCATGTTTCCAAGTGATGGCATTCATTTTCACCTTCTTCCAAAAGAATTTGAGGCAGCTTAAAGATAAAGATACATATAACATACAGGGAATAAAAAAGGGAGGAAAACCGGGTATAGGGAAAATAAAAGTGACCCATACTTTCAGGAAATGTGAGTCTTGTATTTGTTTGAGAGCTTTCTACCTGCTAATTCAAAAGGACAATTTGTTTTGCATAACAAGTGTTCAGTTGTTATTTTTACATAGCTGTAGACACAAGATGAATTGCAATCTGCACTTAATTTATTACTTTTTAATTTGAATTTATATGGCTCTTCCATATATAAATAAAGGTTGTTATATTTGACTCCAATAAATCAGATAGCTTTTATTCATTAGTCTCAAATAATTCTAGCTTACTTCCTTTCCCCTTCTAATTCTCACATTGAATTAGGTGCTATACAACCCTTACAATATTCACACTATTGCCATAATTTATGTGTTACTTTATAGGCTTTGAAGATTATTCATCCACCTTGACCTGGAACCTTTGGGACACACTATAAATTAGAAGAGAATAAACCAGGCTGGGGCTTCTGGAATCTAGCTACTAGTCCTGCACCTGTTACGGTCAAATGTTCAAGTTGGACAAAATGATAAAATAGCACAAACAGCATGCCCATAAGGCACTATTTTCCTCATTTTTAAAATAAGAGTGCTATTTTCAACTGTACAGTTGAGGGTCCTAAAATGGTATACTACTACCTCCCTCTCTGAGTATTGAGCAAAGAGTGACTCAAAGAGAAGGTACTCTTGGTAATTAGGGAGGCAACTAGATGCTTGGTTCGGTGTTCCAGCACGCTGCCTATTGCGCTATACCATGTTACGACATCTCAGACAAGTCTCTTACTTAATTATTTATGCTGCTTCTCTTTGTCCACTTCTAGGTGGAAATAAAGATCTTCTAAGATGTACTGGTCAGACTTTTGCCCCTAGTGATACAATAAATAGGGAGCCATCCATTCTGGCTGAGCCATAAGATCAGACAGTAAATTTCAACACTTACTTATTGGTAGTTGTCACCAGTAGTACAGTTCCTATTTGTGTGTTTCAACCCCCAAAATAACGATTTACCTTGGTCCTTGCAATTGCAGATCTCCCAGGAGGGTTGACAATTTCCTAGGTCTTATATAGGTTTTGGACAATATTTTGTTATTGTTTATTAGATTATTTATTATTGTTCATAGATTTTCTTCAGCTCGTTGGAGAACCTCAGACACACCCTAAATGTACTGACAACCTGGTATTTTGAATGTTCATTGGTTTTTCTATATAGAACACATGTCTTCATCAAACTTCCATTTATTTTTTATCCTGTATTTTCTGTTTTTGTTCTTTTAGTCTCATTTGTTTCCACATGACCAAGGTTATTTTCATTTTCATGTTCCAAAGTGATGATCCAGCCTGATTTTGCTAGCTTCAAACTTAATGAGCTATCGCTTAACTTATTGTTTTAATTATTGATGCAAAATATTAAATATTATTAGGTCCACAGCCCATCCTTCGTGAACACTGCTAATTAATTGAGGTTCTTGGCAATATCTTCTATTTCCTGTTTTTCAAAGGTCTTCATGGGGAGCAAGAATAAATGCTAAACCTTCACTTCTTCCTAACACCTCCCTTGATTCATCTATTTGTTATTAATTTTAATTTCTTTCATAATCAGCTTTTCAATAAGAATATTTTTTCAACTTCCAATGTAGATCTTCTTCTTTCTTTTCTTATTTGTGGATATTTAAGGGGAATATGGTCCCAGCATAAACAGACCAAACAAACAAACAAAACTGGGCACTATTCTAGAAGGAGAAAAAAACTAAGCATTTTCTCTATTAGATCCATAGATATATGCTAACTTGAAAACTAGAAAGATCTTCTAGAATTTAAAAATAATGATAATTCAGAAGAAAGGATGTAAACTAAAGTTAATAAATTATCTTAGAAAATAAAACCAAAAAGAAGGTAGAAATCAGTTTGATAAAGTCAGAAATTAAGAAAGAAGAACTGAGATTCAAGCACTGGGGCTTCAATTATTCAGAGAGGTGGTTTAATCCTTTAGAAAAGGATTAAATTCAAGTAAATGGAAAATTATGTAAATGAAAAAAAATTACCACATAGTAACTCTAGGAAAATCAGAGCCATGTGTAAGTAAGAGAACGTCCTCATAATATACTACTTAATTCTGCAGTGAGTGCTATTTTTTAGTCATAATAGTTATGTATTGACTATATTATAAACACATAATATATCTTACTAAATCAGGAAATTGGGAATGAGGGAAATAGATGTAGTAGAGAGAAAATCTTCAACTACCATAACAGGATGTCAAGAACTAAGGGTTATAATATTTGATTCAAGAGTTAGTGACAGAAGCACTTTTTAGATATATGGAGGAAATGATGTGAAATTTGTTTTAACTCAGGAGTGGGACTTGAGATATAACAAGGGACGTCTATATTTTCTTTATAGGACTTTTAATGCTCTCTGATTCATAAAACAAACAAACAAACCTCTGTGAATGTATTAATCTGATTAAAAAATAAAGCAGCAAAAATAGCTCCTTCTAGTTACTGATTGTAACTCTCCCTTAAATTTCTTAAGAATGTGAAATGAAACAATAGGAGAAGGGAACACAAGCTGAGTGAGTTCTGCCATGTGTAAAATCTGGGTAAAATGCATGATGGCACGCTATTTAATTTGGTGTTGAAGCCCCTTGCTATTCCTCCACTTTAATTTCTATACATTTCCTGTTTCACGTGGGAAGGTCCTTCAGATCAAAATGCAAATGGCTTTTCTCTTACTGAAGGTCTGGGGATGACACTTTGATGAAAGTCAGGACAGAGACAGGATCCAGAGAGCTGGTTTGAGGCTGGGAGCTCTTATGTCCTGTGGGGAATGGGTAGCATCTTTACAGAACCTCAGAAAGAGACCTTAACCGCTTGTTATGTAGCTTGAGATATTTTGAAATTTTAGAACATTAGGCTAAATCAAGTGTAAATACAGGGTTATGGTATAGTGTGTATCTGCTCATTGCCAGGCACCTCACTGTAGCAGGTGCTCTATACATTTTTTTTCTAATCACGAAAGTTTGAGGGAAGTGTTTTTATCCCCAATTTACAGAGGAAGAAAAAGACCTTCAGTGAATTTTCAACAGATATCAGAGAAAACACCTCAGATTTGTTTGACTAAAGTCACGTTTTACTGTATATTGTTAACCTCCTAGGTATACCTTAACCTGAAATATTTTCAAAGGCAAATATAAATAATTTGAGGTTTACATACAATTTTTTGCTTTGTTTGCATTATTATTGATTGAGTTAATTGTAGGTTTGGATAGTTTAGGCCATTGGGTTCTGAAGTGTGGTTTCTTTACCTCTATGATGGTGTCAGGTGGGAGAAGAGAGGATGTCATGAGGTCCTGACATTAAATAAATTTGAAGTATAAAGATAGAATATTATTCCATTGCTTTCAGTTCTTATGATTGAATTATGGAGAAACACCCAGTTTGGATTAGTCTGTCAGATTTACTCATGTCCTTAGAAAAAAAGTGTGGAACTCAGGCTCAGAAACTCAAGAAGAGTATCAAGGTAGAATTTGATGATATTATTTTGTGGACGTTTTATATTTTGTGGTTAATGCATATTATAGCAATTACAGTAGTGAGAGATTTTTTAAAAATACAAGTATTTAAAGAATAACATTTAATAAATGAGGATACTTGTAGTATGTGTGGATTTTGGGAAAAAAAAGCACCACAAAACTGTGTAAGTACTAAACAAATTACTACAATTTGGGAAATGACAACTTCAGATATTTTCCTCTGTCTTCCTGTCTTCTGTGCTAATAAGCAGTGGAATGACTTTCAGACGGAGGCATCAGGGATCTTAGATATTCCATACACTACAGAACAGCTAGGGAATAATGGAGTGCTGGCACCTCTCTCTTAGAAAGATTTCTCTTTCCTGTCTTTCCTCTCCCCTCCCCTCCCCCTCCCTTTCCTTCCCCTCCCCTCCCCTCCCCTCCCCTCCACTCTCCTCCCCCCTTCTCTCCTCCTGTCCCCTCCTCTCCCCTCCCCTTTCTTTTCTTCGTTCTTAAGAGTAATTTGTGATGTATTGTCTTCCCAGGTACAGAGCCATTGTAAATCCCATGGACATCCAGATGTCAGGGGCGGTGCTGTGGACCTGTGTGAAGGCCCTCGGCATCTGGGTAGTTTCTGTGCTGCTGGCTGTTCCTGAAGCAGTGTTTTCAGAGGTGGTGCGCATTGATAACTTGGATAATGGCAGCTTCACAGCGTGCGTACCCTACCCTCAGACTGATGAATTACATCCAAAGATTCATTCAGTGCTCGTCTTCTTGGTCTATTTCCTCATACCCCTTGCTATTATTAGTGTTTATTATTATCATATTGCAAAGACATTAATTAAAAGTGTACATAATCTTCCTGGAGAATACAATGAACATACCAAAAAGCAGGTAAGCCTGTGCATGCGTGTGTGCGTGCGCGTGTTGGGGATGCGGGGTCAGCTGCAGTAACTGCTATTTTGTGTTCTATTTCATGGGCTGTCACTACTAGGAAGGATTGTAAAAGTCAGAGGGCCATGTACTGGCCTGAACTAGAAGGAGCACTGGGGGGTCTCTAATGTGTGGCCATATCCTAGCTCTGTTATGGCTCACTGAGGTCCAGCTTCTCTGCCATTTGGGCCTGGGACCATTAGAACGTCTTGGAAGGCTTTTTTTTTTTTTTTTTTAACATGCATTTTAACCAATGAGAATATTTCTTTGTATTTGCAGATGGAAACACGGAAACGCCTGGCAAAAATTGTGCTGGTTTTTGTGGGCTGCTTTGTCTTCTGTTGGTTTCCAAATCACATCCTCTACATGTATAGGTCTTTCAACTACAACCAGATTGACCCATCTCTAGGCCATATGATTGTCACTTTAGTTGCTCGGGTTCTGAGCTTTTGCAATTCTTGTGTCAATCCATTTGCTCTTTACCTACTCAGCGAAAGCTTCAGGAGGCATTTCAATAGCCAACTCTTTTGTGGGAGGAAGTCCTATGCGGAGAGATCAACCAGCTACTTAGTCAGCTCTTCTGCAGTGCGTATGACATCTCTGAAAAACAACGCTAAGAAGGCAGTGACCAATTCTGTTTTACTAAATGGGCATAGCATGAAGCAGGAAATGGCACTGTGAGTTTCACCATTCAACTCACTACCTGGAAAGAACTTACTTTTCTGTTTCTATTGAGTAGAGCAAAAGGAAGCAATTCTCTCTTTCTTGCTAGTTCTCAGCTAATTCATTAGATAATTTCATGATTGACTTAGAAAAGGCAAGGCAAGTTACATTTAAAAATATGTATTACATTAAAAGTGATTCAAAAAGCAATTCTATGTGTATAGATCAATAATGCTTCAGGATTTAAGCTGTTGCTAGAGTCAACTTTAGCGTATTTATCTTAAATTTGTTTTATCTTGAAGCAGGAAATAAGTTCCTGTATTGACTCAATGATTCAATGAGGGTAATACTGAAACTCCTAATTGAAATACAAGTCATATTTTCCGAGTGAATTTTACTCCTTCCTAGGGCATGTATATATCTCCTTTGTTTGAATAAAATAATTAAAAATTCAAAACGTGAAACTTAATAACAAGTCAATAACACTTATTGTAATTCTTTGTGTGATTAATCATAATTTGTACAAATATACCTGTAACTTCTAGGTATGTGATTAGAAGGTCTGAGGGCATTACTACTATAAATGGTAAAATATATCAACTGAATATGATTTCCATGATGAATATAAAATAGATATCATGTGTTCCAAATGATGAAACTGTGACTCAGAAATTGGCATGGTCACCTTTCTGTACTTTCCTAAATCCCTGAATATTTGGATGATTCTGTTATAGCTCTGATAAGATTTGTGTAATTCTGGTGAGTTCAACCATGAAATCATCATTTCTTGCAACAGCCAGCTGACAAGGTAAGTTTACTCTGCGTGCTATCACAATTCTCTCTGAATAAATGTCTTGGGTTTTTTCACCAATATATAAAGATGGTATTGATTAAATTCTAAAAGCTACCCCTTCTTACGTATGTATCTATAAATCTAACATTTGGATTAATATATTTCATACTATTTTCTCTTTCCATATTTGCTGAGTGGAAAGAAAACTCTGTTAGTATACTGAGCTCTTTCTTAAATATCCCTAACCTATACTACTGAAGATATGAAACTATCAATTGTATGTAGCAGTGGGAAGAATAAACACAAGAAAATTGCCTATGATAGTTGATAATAATAATGATAATGAACATTAATCAAATATTTTCCATGTTCTAGGTATAAACCTAAAGCATTACACGTACTATCTAACTTAATCCTCAATATATAAACCATGAAGTGAAAAAGAAAAGTAGAATATGTATGAAGTTACAATGGGGGTTGTCTCTATTAAAAAAATACACAATGCTGCAAATTTTACAAAAATACCTGATTATGTGAACACATTGCCAGGGCCCTGAACTTAAGCTTTGTTCACTTCATGGTAATTCTACCTCTGAAACATGTCTCGTTATTATCTTTATTTTACAAATTGGGAAACTGAGTCTCAGAGATATGAAGAAACCTAAAGAGGATTACACAACCATGGGAAGGGTGGGATTTAAAGCTGGATAGATACCACACCACGGTGTTGCCCTCACTATTCTACCACCACTCAGTTGTGGCTTTTCTTTTTTTTTTTTTTCCTTTTGTCTTGGATAGTTGTTTTCAACCTTTGGGAAAGTTTAGTTCCATTCATTAGAAAGGTGCAAAATATTTCGCACAGATTTTATACTGACACTGGGTATTTTATAAATCTTTTAAGACTCATTCATTAAAATCTAAGGAACCAAGGGTAATCCTTGGTCAATGCAAAATTTATCCTTGCTGGTTGTAAGATGATGGTAGAAGTACACATGAGAGGATTGCAAGATATATACATTTCGAAAGCTCCTTTTAATTTCATATATATACAGACATATTGCTTTATATCCATATAAATTTTTAAATATATGTATATATATGAAGCTGAGGGGCATATACATGTACATGTTAAGTATAATGTCTTGATAATGTAAAGTTTAAGAGAAAAATACTGTTATATAACCTGTTATTGGATGTATTTTTCAGGAATAAAAAACATTTATTGATTAAATATTTTAGAAACATTTTGTTTACAAATGTCTTGTTAAAAATCTTTTTTTCAAATGGCACTAATGCATTAAAAATGACACCAAAACTTTCAGTTTTTCTTTTAAAAAATAATTTAACAATAGCCACATATATGATTATATAATATTACCGATATTGTCAAACTTTTGGCTGCATTTAAAATTTTTCTTTGTGGTCAATATTAATATTGAAAGTCAGATTTTCTCTTGAGGCTGAGCCCTGGTTTGGGAGACTCAGTCAATACTTATAGCTCTGTTCATAAATTAAGCAGGTTGAGGATTGTGTAAACATTTTTGAATCTGGCTGTTGCACTTCACTGCTGGGATATAATCCCAATTCACTCACTGTTATGATTTCTCCTTTTCAAAAGTCCTGTGAATTGCACCATTTTCTCAACTATTCCCTTTATTAGAAATAGCGTCCTGAGAGGTAATATATTAGCACATATTCTATATTTAGTACGATGAAGGCAAATATTTAATATTTGCCTTTATCGCATACTTCCAAGTCAAACAAAACTTCATACCATACACATATAAACATACACTCACTCGCGTATGAGAATGGGTTCATATCACAATTAGAGCTGAAACTTTGGCATTGATTGAATTTTATGTTTACTTATACATGTTTTATGTATTTATTTTTGAAATAATTATATTTATTTCTGGGCATTTCATTTGAAGATTTTATTGTTCTTATCATTAAAGAATAAAGTTAAAAGAAATAAACCCCAAATTTATCTATAACGTCAACCTACACAAAAGCAAATCAAACCGATTATTCATATTAGGCAGAGTAGAACAAAATGCCAAACTCCAAATCTGGTAAAATAAACATAGAGTGAAACAGACCTTTAAAAAGGTATCAATTTCCTGATTTATATAATTTCATCTAATGATATCTTAATTCAAGAAATGTTAGGAGAAAACTATTCTAATATGGTAACATCTGCCTAAGTGGAGGGAAATATCACCAAATTATTATTTTTAGGGTAAGTATAAGACATGTCCTTTCATGTCAGTCTTCTCTTTAAACCAGCAGTTCAAAAGAACTACAAAATGTTAGTGTCGTTGGAATGCTTGGAGAAGAGAATGCTCCCCTTTAGTTATCTTGTCTGTAAAATGGGTTAAAAACATCATAAGGGTTAAATTAGATAATGCATGTAAAATACTCATGTGGTGCCTGGCATGTTAGTAAGCTTCCAGTAAAAGTAGATTTTATCATTGTGTTTTAAAGTTATCTTTCTACATGTAGTAAAATAGTAATGGAGTTTATTAAACACGCACTATAAGATTTGTCAGATGCTGTATTATATCCTTTACAGGAATGCTTCATGTCAGTTTACAAGACCAGCATTATTCTGATTCACATTCTATGAATGAGGAAACTGGAGGTAATAAGCAGACAGTGTAAGGATGGAAGAACTTATTGTTGAACTCTTGTCTATCTGAATTTAAATTCGTATATTCTATCTATAGTCAATATTTCCAGGAATCTGGAATTCATATAATTCATTGGAAGATGGAAATAAACATGTCAACATTTTCCTCCCTGAAAGGTAGAAGTTATCTGATGATGGAGGACAAAAAAGAATGTTTCTCTGAGTTTACTTTTATCATTCTTAGGGTAAGAATACTAGCTTAAATTCTGAGTCACCCAGGTGAATACCTTTATAACCATAATTTCTGCCCCTGAGTTTGTTCCTCCATTTTGTGCATATTATATAAAAAAAGGTTAAAGAGAATAATAAAAGTTAATGGAACATTTTTGATACCAAAACACATATTTTATTTGACTATTTGCTTGTTAGAAGATGACTTAAATTTTTATACGATTCTATAGAGCTGTAAAATAGTTAATGGATTTTGAACAAGTATAATTTTTCCATTTACTAATATTTTATTACTGGCTTCACTGTACATTTAGGAAATATTTCCATTAAGTTTCTGAGAAATGAAATGTTTCAACCATCATGCTTCTCTTAAAATAGAGCAAGCATATGTATTTCAACTTCAAATAAATTAACATGTGTGCATATTTTCTTTAGATTTTTTCATAACAAGGGGGCAATGTGTGAGTAAATATGGTCAGTTTTGGTGAGGAAGCCATTTTTCCAAGTTATGAAAGAATGAAAAAAAGAGGGCTAAAGAAAGTCTGGTATAACTGCATCTTTAATGATTATTGGAGGAAACGTTACTTGTGTATTGTGGTTACAGCATTTTACACCATTTTATTTTCTAAGTTACTTTACAAAGTTATTCCAAGAGCTCTATTTTTTCCACGTGTTGTGTCTTACCAAAATCTCAAACAAGAAATTTTCTTACATACAGACCCAAGTCTTAATGTATGGTGGGTAATTTTTGTTTGAAATAGCATAGAACAAAATTTAACTAACATGTTATTTCTAGGAACTAACTCTCCTCTTGGGCAATAAACAGATAATAATTATTCCTCATAGCAGAAGAATAATATAAATTTAATCCACTCAGGGACCTAAAATTTATTTTTAAGATATTTTATGGTACTTAACAGAACTATTTGAAATGGAAACCTGTAATCATTTGAGGTATTTTAGCATTGTAGTTAATTAAATCTGAAAATCAAATACTTGAATGTTGAAATTGTTGCATATGTTGCAAAAATTTATTTGGGAAGCATGAGTATATTAATTAAAACTTATAATTTTCTGCTGAATGTTAGAAATGTGTCCATTTACTTTTAATATGTGGTATTCTGCTGCATTCTTCAAACCAAAAAGTGTAAGCCCTCAGTAGTATGATCCATCTTTTACCATTTTGTATGTTTATTTATGTGCATGTCTAAAAGAAAGAGTATGTAAAGATTGTCCTATGAGAGCACAGAAGTAGGAGAAAAGAAAAATCCACAAATTATTTTAATATGACCCTGTTGTTTCCGTTGGACTTGCTAATCCTAAGTTTCTGGTTTCCAATGAATAAAGTTTTTTCATGGAAAAGCAGGAAGATTTTGATCAAATGACTATATGGTATCTTGCAAATAATAAAACTCAATGGGCAATTGAGTTTAGTGTACACTCCTAAGTTATTTTAAAAACACAAATTTATCCAAATAGCAAATTAACAAGAGTACTGTTATTTCTGCTTATGTGTTTAATCAAATCAATCTCTTGGAATCCACGTGGACCATATAAAAGTGCATGTTGAATTTCAGGTGTGCTTGATGCCTGCATTAATTTTGCATTTCAGCCTAAGCTACAATAAGCTGAGTATTTAAAAATTAGAACTTGTTTCTCCTCTTTAGGCATTTTGCCAAGGAACATATTAGTGAAGTATATCATTGTTTGAATAAAATGATCTGGCATATCTCACTGTAAAGGGCAGGAGGATACATTTCTCTAGGAGTATTTATTATTAGTGAATGAAATTTAAAAAAAAATAGAAAATAAAGATAAATGTTTGAACACTTTTAATGCTTTTTAGTCCTTTATTTTATATTGACCACAGTTTTAGAACACCACATTGGCTTCTTTTTAATTAATAAAATCAGAGTAGAAAAGTTACATATGTAACAAAAATCACAAAGCTCTAGAGTCAAGTTCTACAGTTTTCTTAGAACACTATTTTGGTGTGAAGCAGAGAAATTTCTACTTAAATTATCTCATAATTATACTCTTTCCTTTCCTAGCATTTCCTTAAATCATTTAAAATCTAAACATCACTGTAAGTATAATTTTAGATTAAGGTAATTATATAATTTTATAGTTAAAACTAAAATCCTGCTAAGTACTTGTGAGAATAAACTTCACAGATGGAACTGTAGAAGCAAGAGTTAAGAAGGTAAATTGGTGTCAGGCTGTGAACGGTTTGAAAGACATGCCACAACAGGATTCTGTGTTGCAAGTTAAGGGCAATAGCTGATTTTGAGCAAAGGGATGTCTTAATCAAAATTGTGCCTTCAGGTGACTAATATGAAAGTAGAATGAATGGTTTGCAGTGGGTAGAGACTGTTAGGAAACAAGTGGAGATTATTGCTCAGAGTAGTGCACATAAAACAAACTGTGATGACCTGAACTAAGGTGTTGGAAGTGAGAATAGAAAGAAGATGGTGAGTGCCAAAGATAATTTAAAGATAAATTGAGCCCACAGGGTATTCAATAGGGTATATAGAGTTGTGGTAGGTACATATTCTTTACTTTAATAATTGCCTGTTTATAAGACTTCTGACTGGTACAACTAACTCTATTTTTTTTTTATTTTTTAAGTCCTTTATCAAATATAGAGCTAACATACAATATTATATTAGTTTCAGGTGTTACTCAACATTTATAGTTACTCAACATTTACATACCTAATGAAGTGATCACCATGGTAAGTCCAGCAACCATCTGACACTGTACCACATTATCACAATGGTTTTGACTATATTCCCTAAGCTGTACCTTACATCCCCATGCCTTATTTGTTTTATACGTGAGTGGGATTTTCCCCAGTGGGCTCTGGTGCCTGTTGAGACTGCCCTTTGTAGCTTGTGGGGCTAAATGGGCAGTACTCTGCTGTGGTCTGAATACAACCTTCAACTATGTTGGTTCTGAAACTTCCTGAGGGGATCTCCAGTGCAGGCCCAGGTCACCCAATGCTTGTGACTATCCAAGGGCTACTTGGTAGGAGCTACAAAGAAATCCACAGTTGTTTGCTGCCTGTGCTAAAACTGCAGGTGCATGGGAGAGGCCATGCTGTGAACTGAGGACGTCCACCGCCTGTACAGCCTGGGGTAGCTGCACAAAAGCCAGGACACCCTGAGGAATGCTGCCACCTATGGGATCCCTTAAAGTTCAGCCACTGATAGAGCCTACCACCATACACAAGTTGGATGAGACAGGGTCTCAGGGGGGTCACGAGAGTGGGAAGAGTTGTGGTCACTAGGTTAATGTAAATTCTGGTTTGGTGTCAGTGCTGAGCCTGGGGGGACTCAATAAAGTCTCAAAGCACAATGAAGCCAGTTGCTGTCCATGTCTGGGGCTAGCCGAACTCTGATAGCTTCCAAGAAAGAATGCAGTGTGAGTGGGGCTGGCTGCTCCTGGAGAAAGTGCTTCTGGTGTTAAATGGGGCAGGGTCCCAGCGGAGCTCACCAGACCAATCAGATTCAGATTTGGCCTGTGGGGGAGGGCTCAACACAGGAAAGATGGCGTCTGCCTGCCGGTTGCATGGGGCAAAATAAACCTCTCACAGAGACAATGGCAACTGTCCTCCAGCTCTTGCTTTGTAGCCACACACCTCAGTCTGCCCCTCATGTGCCTTCGACATCTCGAGTCACCATCTCTTCACCAGAGCCCAGGGTGAGTGCCTTTCAGTGAGTCAGTCTGTGTGTGTGCCGTTTAAGAGGATGGACGCCTGGGTTTCCCAGAGCTTTTCATCCCACCTGGAGGGTCAGAATCCCTCCTGATTTTCACAGCCAGATATTGTGGGGCTCCTCTTCCCAGGACTAGTATTCTGGGCTCAGGAGCTTGATGTGGGGCTGGGGTCCCTCACTCCTCTGGGGGGAACCTTTGTGGCTGAGATATCTCTCCTGATTCTCAACTGTCACAGAGATTTGGGACCTGTTTTGCGTCCCATCCCTTCCTATCATTTTCAATGTGGCTTCTACTTTATATTTTCAGTTACAGGACTTCTGTTCAGCTAGACTTCAGATGGTTCTCTAGTTTGATTGTTCTATAATTTAGTTGTAATTTTAATGTGTTCACAGAAGGATGCAAGCCCAGTATTTATCTACTTTACGATCTTGGATCTCCCCAACTATCTCTATTATTGAGGGAACCTGTGAAGTGGAAAATTTCTTGATCTGGAAAGAGAGCAAGGGCCCTCTGAGATTCCATTTTAAAGTCTACACAGTGCAGAGAAATGTCTGTAGCCATGCTGGGTAAACTAACCAGATACAATTAGAAGTGGATCAGAGTTGGAAATTCATACTGGAACAGAATGTCACACTGATCATGGAGACAAAACCAATGACTAACTATAATATTTCAACTCTTTTCATAGTGGCGTGATCTTTAGTGGGAAATTCTTTAAAGTTCCATTTCAGTCTGTTTGAGCCAGTTTTACTTGAGGCAAGTAGTAGTGATATTGTTCAAATGGAATCAATACCATTTTATTACTTCCATTGCATATTATAATATTCCATAGTTATCTCAATTAATCTATTATTGATGAGCAGACTCTAGCTCACATTTGGGACAGCTTACATATAATTTTTCAATTCATAAATGAAAGGTTTCATGGAACAATTTTTACATTGTAAATATGAAATTCCACAACTGCACTGGACTTAATGATGGAGGAATATTTTCTTTTAGTAATGGTAATATCAATATTAGAATAAATAAATCATTTATTCAAGTAGTTACTTGTTGTGCCTAATATTGTAAAGAACAGCTATTGCAACAATAAACTATTCTGGCAGAATATGCATTTAAAATTTATTTACTGTTATATCTGTAATAACAAAAAGTCTGTGTTGAAATACATATAAATCCTAATCAGATTACTCTTTACTCTCTTTAATCTTTGATTTGGCTGGCATCTCAACATTTTGGACTGATTATTATTTGATACCAACAACCAGTATTTAGTTTAAATGATTTTATCAACTATGCATACATTTTAATCAGCTCTTGTTCCATGTTGGAGTATAGTTCAATTCTATTAAATAATTCACTTTGCCATTAAATTCACCTCTCCGTGGTGTTGCCTGTTAAATATGGTGTTTTGGAGAAAATCCATATTACTGAGTGTTCACTGGTGACATGAATTATCTTCCAAAGATGGTGTTGTGATTCATTGCCATAAGTTATTTGGACAGCTCTTACGGTAACTCTGTTTTACTCTGTAACACCTCATAACTCACTGCTGTCAGCTATAAAGGGCGGGAGGAAGTGCCCTCTCATTCATCCTCCTTCCACTCTTTCCTTGGAGAGAAAAAAATCTGTCATAGTAATCACTGGTAGAAATTCCCTTTGAACTGCATGGCTTATGCTTGAAGATTTTTTCAATCTGAAACAATTAAATAATCTCTTGAAAAAAGTGGGAAGATTCTGGTTCTTTTAGTTCCCAGTATATTCATCTTTTAAGTTTCTGGAACAAATGTTTGCATTAAGATATCCTCACTTCATGTTCACTTTAGGACAAAAGGCTTATCTGCAACTTGACGTGGTCGCTCAAGAACTGTCTGATCGTGTGTCCCATCATTATACTGTGTTAGAAATAACAGGAGGATGTATGGGCGGACGGGGCTTATGGTTAGGATGCTGAACTGATACAATTAACTGTCATTTCAGACAAATGACAGAAGATGGCAGTTCTATTTGTTCAGAGCTTTACGAAGTTTGTAAGACCCATGAGTCCTCTTTGGTTTCAACACGATCATAGCTCATGAAGAAACCCAGAAATTAGTTTTTGTTACTATAGAAACCAAGTGGAATGACCAATTTTTTAAAGAAACAATCTCAAAAATCTGGTGAAAATAACAGAGTATAGCACTAGAAAAAAAAAGTGTTAGGAAAGAAAAAAACACTTAAATATTTCCCCTTATAGCATTACGAAAATCCATAGGCCCTTAAAAGTTCTTTTGGAGACATATTTTCTTCTTCTTTTTTTTAATAGGAATATGTTCAAGTTGGCTTTTGACATCGTCTACTGCTGTGAAAAAATTAACTTAATTTCTGTTGTTATAAGTGCAATAAATATAGGGGTAGGAAGCTGAAATGATTCATTTCACTGCAAGAAATAGATCAGTGTACTTGTCATGCTTTTCAATTGAGTATAGGGAACCTCAATACAGAAATACAGTGCTAGCTTTAGAAAACAAAATTTTCCTGTTTTAGAAAACAAAATTTTCCTCCTCCTCAAGATGTTATTAGCTCAGATAATTTTGCAATTGCTTTTATTGCATTTATTTACTATATGATCTACAAGGTGCAATGATAGTTTCTGACTACTCCAATTAACACATTCAACATTGGAGCACTCAAGCTGTCTCTTTATATTTAAGTTTTGATGGGGCTCATGTTTTATTACATTTTCATTTCACATGGAATCTATTAACAAGTGACCATAAGCAAAACATATAAAAGCTACATTTTAAGAAAGTGTCTTTCTTCTCTATCTTGGGAGTAAATAGTGTGATTGTATCATATCAATCACGGCAATCCTAACAATTGTCACCTGTTACCCATGGACAGTGATACTTCATAAGGAATATATGCTCTACAAGATAATCAAGAGGAATTAGTGCAAATAAGTTGTATAACTTTTACACTCTGATTGATTCCCAGTCTCTAAAACCCTCCTTTAACCTCACATGGGCTAAACCTCCCCTAAATGTCTTAGATTTTATAGTTTATCATGATCCAAGGACAGGATTGACCCCACCATTGTACAGCTCAGCATTTTTGTACCTGATTCGTCGTTTGCCTCTGACTTTGGCCAGCAGTCTGGATAATCAGGTTTTTGTTTGTTTGTTTGTTTTTTACATTCTATGAAATCTACTCCCATTGAGTGCCCCTCATGTATAACTTGGACTGAATCATACCACAGCCCTTGTTTAGGTAATCTAATATCCCTGCTCCTTAATACTAAGTCACTGCCTTACTTTACCTACTGCTCTTCTGGGGAGATGAGAACCCCAGTCTTGAGCCACAACTGGGTTATTGCAACTGGCCTGCTGTCTGCTGGTTAACCCCCATTGTATCCATCCCCATTGTGACTCTGCCTGTTCTTCCAGGACTACCCTCCTCCCTTCCAAATCTCTCCTCCCACATCTCTTGGGACCCATGCCTTTACTGCCTTGGTCACCCATGGGCTCAGCCAGACCGTGATCCAGTGTCACAGATAGATCCTTGCCTGTGTTTTGTTAGTCTCATGGAAACTTACGGTTGTAGTTGCAACTTAATATGCCCCCAAGTGTTGTCCACAATTCCTATGCAGCACCCCTGGGTCCAGAATTTGGCTTTGTACCTATAAGTGGAAATGATACATAATGGGTGCTACAGTATATCTCTTCCTTATTCTGTGACATCATGATGGGAGTATTTACCCAGTGTGAACTAGGGAGCCCTGAAAACCAGGCTTCCCCCTGACACACATCCCAGAAGAACAGATGTTAAACAATTACCAGAACAACACAGTCCCTCATCCTTCACATGCCCAGCACTGCCCTCTCCCTAAAAGTGATCCTTTTATTAGCATTATTAAAGATAATATCACAGCCATTCACCCAGGTGTTCAAGCGAGAACCTTGAGAAAAATTGTGTGACATCTACCTCTGCATATTTCTTGATTACTATTTTCCTTCTCTGCTGCCTTGCCTGTACCATAGTAACTGCTTCTTGATATCCTCCACACTTCCTTCTCTCGAATCCATTTTCACTCCATAGTAAAAGTGAATTTTCTAAAGAGCAGGTCTCTCCCCTATTGAAAGTCCTTCAGAGGTTTTACTCAAAACAGAGGTTCTCAAACTGTGATTGTAGATCACAGGCATCAAAAATTCCAGGGAACTTGCTAAAAATGCAAATTCTCAGGCTCCATCCCAGACCTACTATAACAGAAACTCTGGATTTGGGATCCAGGCTCTGTTTGAACACGGTCTCCAGATGTTTCCAGTTCACCCTGGAACTGCTGACTTAGGATGACATTCAAAGTCCTTGAACGGTTATAGAGTCTCTAAAAGCCTGTTCTGACTTACCTCTCCCCTGACCTTTCTTTCGTCTCTCTGCAACTTGAATCCTTTGCTTCAGCAATATAAAAATACTCGGAGTTCCTCTATTTGGAGTCGTTTTCTTCCATCAAGCTCTCTTTAGTAATTGGTCCTTTGCAGGTGTCAGTGGTTGGGTTTTTCTCCCTCTGCTTTGTCTTTTCCTATTTGAACATTTTTCTTTCAACCTTCAATGTTCCCCATTTCACCGTCAGAGAAATGCTTAATGATTTTTATAATTCAGGATTTTGAAGACAATTGCATGTCCAAATGTAGTAAGGTGGAATATGACCACCGTTTTTTTTCATTTAGCACAATCCTGAAATTCTTAATTGTATATTTCAAATTGTAACTATAGCCTTATATATCATGTCGATATAGAATAATTTAGGCAATTGAAAATCACTTTATTCTTAACATCAAAATAATATCTCACTAAAAAAAAGTTTTAAAACTATATGGCTTCCAAGTACCCTTAGTAATAATAGATAAAGTTAGAGTTGCATGAACATGATTTCCCTTTTAAAAAATTAATTATATAATGAAAGAGAATCCAATTTATGTGGAAACACAGCCTTGGCAACATAGTAACATAGTTTTTGACATTGCATTAAGGCACTGCAATGAAAAAGAAAACATTAAAAATGAGCACTGTACTTTTTGAAAATAGAATAATCATATATGGAAGAATTTGATATGGAGAGAAAGAGCTGTTATAAGGGAGAAAGAAACATTGTCTCCTTATTATATTGGAAAATTTAACATATACAGCCTCTCAAAATTTGTTGATTTCTAAAATCATTGTACATTCTGGTGAATGTCTTTGAATTTCTTATGTCTGTTTTAAAGCACTTGCTTCATTATGTTTCAAAATGTACAAACACAATCTTGATTATTGCTAGAAGATGATTCAATAATTTCTAAAATATGTACTTTAAAGCAAAATTTTTTGAATCCCAGCAAACATTTACAGAATAGCTGCAAGTTTAGTGGGGAAAAAGAACAATAAGAAACATAACTATATAAAAGGTGACAATGTGACCAAATGCCACTATATGCTGTCAACATGAGCTTGTCTTTATTGTGTCTCTTTCTTTGACATCTTAAAATGCGATCTTTTTAATACTTCCAACCATCTGATAGCATCTGAGAAAATACTATACCAGCCATCAATGTGAAAAAATAAAACGTTCTTGATTTGGAGCATACAAAAAAAAATCAAGAAAGAGTAAAAAGTGAAAGGAAGAAAATTTCCCTTTATCCTTTATAATCCTCAGTGATTTATGAAAAATTTGTTTTGATTAATGGTATTGTGATTGAATTAGGTTGACCTTTCCTTGTCTTTAGCTCCAACAGCTTATAGTCCTAGCTTTTATGCACCTCTCTTAACCAGCCAGCCACCTGGACCGTTTCTATGGAATCCTGCATCTTGGATTTGGAGTGACTCCCTGTATTTTTAAAACACACTGGAGCTAAGGGGATGCAAAGGAGAACAGCTGCACAAAATCAGGCTTCTCATTATGTAGCAGCATTTCTAAGACACAAGGGATTCTGTTCTCTTTAGGTTCACAAAAATAAATGAACTCTTATCTTCGTTAGCTTATTGTATAGGTTAAATAAGTTAATACAGGCAATGCAGTTAGGATAGAGCCTGACACATTATGTTTGCTATTATTTTTATTCAAGTCAGTAACATTTATTAAATTACTTCTCCTGCCACTAAGTGGACTATACATGAAATATGTGCCAGGGTCCTGCAGACCCCCGATGTGTAACAAAGAGGACAATTACTGACACTTTGTGTGCACTGGAGAAGTGCTCTCCAAGTTGGTGTGACAGAAACTCTCAGGTTTGAGAGAGTAGAAATTAAATTGAGAGGTTCTGGAATCACCTCAACACTTAGATTTAGGTTCAACTGTAATTCTGAATACTTGCTTATAGTCAAGGGCTGGGCAAGACCATTTTGCATACGTTGCCACATTTAATCCTATGATTTAGGTGTAACTGCTTCACAGTGAGGAAACAGCCTGAGAGGGTGGTGTGATTTGCTGAAGATTACACAGATAGGAAGCAGAGGAACCTGAGTTTGAACCTGGGCCTTCTGACCGCAAGTCTGGAGTCATTCTCACTGTGCCTTAGCCACCTGGAAGGTGGCCTTGTCACAAAGTGGTGTCCCTGGGCTTTCTGTTTCAGCTCTAAAGTTCCACTGGAATTCTAAGATTGGCCCTGCAGTTTCATGGTATCCCATTGGCATTAAACCAGTCTGTGACATGAGGATGGGGTGAGGAACATCATCATCACAGAGACCAAAAGATTATTATATATCTGACTGATTCAGCTACAACTGTCAGAAGGAAGGCTCCTGCTTATAAAAACAGTCTTCAGGGAAATCAAATGTCACATTATACTCCCATGGTGGTACTCCAGTAACCTTAAAATGTTCTCTATTGTTGGTTCCTAATTGCTTACTTGATATGGTGGAAGTTATTCTCAGGTATAGTTAATATCTTAATGTCTTAAAAATTGCCTAAGAAAAAGACAGTCTGTTTCTGTTTCATTCTTATTGGGAGTCAATTATTTTCACACCTCAGATTGTTAATGTTCATTGAGTCCCACTTTTTTTTTGGTTCTTAGATATTGATTCATTGTCTTTTCATGTCATTCTTTTTGCCCATTCAGTATTTCTTTGAAGTTTTGCTTCATGGCTTTTATGTTACTACCGACGTGGTTTCCTAAGTGAAGAAAATTGGTCAGTGAAATGTACAACTTATTCACTAAAACCACCTGCCTGCAGTGAGTTGAAGATGATGGATGTTATTACCTAAGACTATTTTATCACTGCCCAGATAACTGACTGCATTACAAACTACCATCCTTAAGCATCATTTAAAGATGAATATTTCTAACAGAACCCAATGAATGGTCTGTAAAAATCTAAGCAAATATTAAACCATAAAAGAAACTCAGTGACTAATAACCAATTTTTGGAAAAAGAAACCTGGCCTAATTTTCTGTCTATAAAAGTTTATCATACACTTGAAGCATGTTAGACCATGGAAATATTAGCTTGTTGCAAGTTATACATGACTAATACTTCTCTGGGAACCCATTTCTCTCATAGTTCTTATGAAATTTTGCACTTTTTATGAACTTTCTGAAACATTAATCCCTAGAATGGTTCTCAAAATACCATGGATCTCACTGACATGTGGAATTCATTACAATAAAGTGCTGATGGTAGGAGAAGTGACCGGAGAGAGGGAGGTAACATATGTAAGAGAAGACATCTCTGCTGGAAAAGTGGACAGTTTAATTTACGTTGATAACATATCGGTGAGGATCATTATAGAGTTAAAATCTCAATTAGTATAGAATCATTGAATGCGATCCTAGATATGCGTTGGAGGCATTTTGAAAGAGACATTCTTATGCCACATATTTATGTTAAAACATAGAAAGGTTTAGCAATTTCCCCTCCTTCTTCTAACTGACCATACTTAAATGAGGAGTCAGCCATCAGAGGTGGGAACAAGAGAAGCTACATCCTGAATTTTGAAGTCATTATGGAAAGACGCAATTCAAACAGGGGATGTGTTGAGACCCTTTCTTAACTTTTCTTGCCAGGCTACTGTCTTGGTATTTTTTTTTTTTTGTTCTCTTTTCTTTTAAACCAGAGAAGTTGCACTGAGGAAGGGATTCTTTCTACATTTGGGGGAAAGAAAACTGATCTCCAGACCCTGCTTGACAATCAATGTAGCTGTTGATTTTCAGCAGCTGTTGTTGCAACACCAGCAGCATATCTAGGTGTGTCTATATCTTTTTTTTTTTTTTTTTCACTCTGAACTCATTCCACTTCACTGTAATCTGATAACATCTCTTTTAATCTGAGAAGTTTGTCTTCTTTTTCATAAGGAACCAGCCACAATTATAGGCAATATTATATTGCCAGATGCTTCTTCTTGTGTCCCTCTTCTGGTTAATACTTCTCAAAATCTGCTCTTTGGAATCACTGGGTGGTGTGGGGTGGGGGTGGTGGGGGTGGTGGGCTTGCTAAATGTGAAAATTTATTAAGTCAGAATCTCTGGAATCTTCGATTTTAATATGTGCTATTGGTAAATCTCTCTCTCTCTGTCTCTCTTTGTCTCTCTCTCTCTCCAACTGAAAGCCCAAGCTATTGGGCCTGCATCATAAAGAACCAACTAAGATCATATTATGTACATGTATGTAGTTAGGACAAACTATAAGCTATATAGATTGAATAAAATCATAACAGAAAGCACACAATAATGCAATGTTTCAATAAAAATGAATTAAGAATTATTTTAAACAAACATATGTACACTAGCATTTGTCTTATTTTTTCCCATCGTGTGGATTGGAAAGTCAAGAAAATCAGTAACCTCAAGTGAGATAATACCTATGAAAATAATTTCAAAAGAAATGGAAATATAAGTCTTGGGTTTTCTTTTTTCCCCTGTGAGACTGTTTGCTCACAATCAAACGTGGAATTATTTTAACTTGGTTAGTTTTCACAAGGTCACTAAGTCAGACAGAGACTCCTGAGAGGTAGGCCCAAGTAGGGATTCAATGATAAAATGCACATAAAGCTTAGCAAAGAGGTTGTCACTAAATAATAATAGGAAATACTTCTGTATAATATTCTATATTATGTTGCCACATATTATTCTCAGCATTTTACATATAACTTAATCATTCACTCTATCATCATAACAATTCTATGAGGTCTTCAATTACACCCATGTTACAGATGTAAAATTGAGGCATAGAATGTTCACAGAATGTTCATATTCACGGTTATAGAGCTAATATGTGATTGGGCTGGGATTTTGAACCTATGCAAACTGGATTTAGAATGAGTGCTCTTAAGGCACTGTACAAAACTGCAGCAAAAACAGGTACTTCATTCTTATCTTAAAAAACAAGCAAATGTGAGACATGTCAAAACTTTTGAACAGAAAGAATGTAGGAACTAGTTTTACAAGATAATAAAACTTACTATAAGACAACAATAATTAAATATGTAACTTAAATAATTAAACTATATGATTAGTGGGTGAAAGCTAGACTGACAGGTCAATGGAGTAGAATACTATCATGGAACCAGCTCCTATAATGTAATGCATAATAAATAAATTCTGATGTATCAGGAGAAAGAAATGAATCGTTCAAATGTATTGCTGCGAGTATTGATGAGCTAGTTAAAAAAATCTATTATGATTATACTTCACTCTATTTCATCAAAATAAATTGTAAAAGGATGAAAGAGCTACATATAGAAATTGAAACTAAAAAAAAAAAAACACCCAGAAGATATTGGTGAATATTAATCTAATTTGTGAGTGGAGATAAGCTTTATGAATCTGAATGAAATCAAACACCTACAGATGACCAATTTATCTTACTGTATGTAAATTTTAACAAGTAACTAAAGTAAAAAGAAAAAAAACTAAATTAAATTTTAAAATACGGAAATATTTTTGATATGGAAATATTTGAAATGAAATGTGACAGAGTGTTAGTGTTCTTCAATTATAAAGACATTAACCCAATTCACAGAGGGATAAATGCCCCAAAGTAAGCAATGGAGAATTAGGAAGACCATGAACTGTTCAAAAAAATAGAAAGGCAAATGGTTAATTAACATTTGAAAGAGATCACTCATACTAATAATGAGTAGGTAAATCATAACTATAATATTTCATTTTGAGTAAATTATAAAAAATATAAAACATTAACAATTACCCTACTACTTAGTGCTAGGGGAAGTATAAATTGGAAAATAGGTTTTTTTTTTCCAACTTCTACGACCCAGAGCCTAACTTTGTTCATATGCTTTGACTCACAAATTCTATTTCTGAATAAATACTCTAATGAGTATTTCTAAGAGCAAATAGATGTATAGAATACAAATTTAAAATGTCTTTTTTATAATGGCAAAAACATCAGCCAATACCTGCATGTTTCAAACTCAACTATGGTATATCTATATAGTGAAAAAATGCATAACTTATAAAACTTAAAAAATGCATAACTTAAAAATTTTTAGCATTTTATTATCATTGGAAAATAGTGGCTGCATCATTTTAACTGCAACTTTTATATGTGATTTCTGGTGTGCTAAATACCAGAAATTCTGCATAGTAATAGAGAAATCAACCCAAAATATTGAGTGATACAAATTTGAGTAATGTTTTCTTTATTGTCCTCCTAGAGTTCTCTAGTATCTCTTTTCATGGTGAAGGTGTATTCCTTTGACACTCAGAGCAGCTTTCTTTTTTTCTGTTTTCAGAAAAGACATGAGAGGAGGAGAAATATGTAGGGCAAAAATGGCTGGAATAGTGATACTATGGAGAGAAGTTGGTGCTGGTCCTTGTGGGGATGATTCTTTCCATTGGAGAAATGGTATCTAGGAAATGTGGGAAATCTAGTGTGCATTCTCAAAGATGGTCCAACATATTTCAAGAAATACATTTTCTCTTCTTGTCAAGAAAGAATGGTCTACATTTGCTGATTCCAACCCTGTCCGCTAGGTGTTTGCCCCTACCACACCACAGAATTGTTCCTGTTACCAGTGACCTTCATGTTGACAAATCCAATGGCCATTTCTCAGTTCTCACCTTACTTAATCTAAAATTTGATGAAATGAACTCTTTCTCCTTCCTTCCAGATTCACTTTCTTCGCTTGCTTGGTGGGACACCACACTTTTCTGGCTCACCTACAACCTGGCTTGACTTCTTCATTTCTTGTTCTTTCTCTGTCTTCCTCAGCTCTTTCTCTGTTCACATCCACTTACAAAATGATCTCATCCATTTTGAGGCTTGAAATATCATTTCTACGGTACAGTCCTTCATATGTATGTCTCCAATCCAGTCTTCCCCAGGAGTCCCCGTGGAATTCCTGACTTGCTTATCCAACCACCTATGGGTCATTTCTGATGTTACCCCTCCTGGTTCAAGGCAGATTCATCTGCTCAAAATCATCTAAAGGCATTTCTCTTCAGTCAGAGGAAAAGCACACGTCTACTGTAGCCTAAACGACATTAGCTGATTTGACCCCAGCTATAGCTCCCTATTGTCACTCTGCTCCAGCCTCATTGAATTCCTGGAAGATGGATGCAATGTACGGCCAAGATCTTTGCCCTTTCTTTTCCTTTTCTTAGACCATGATCCCTCAGGCAAGCTAAATGAGTTGCTTTCTCACACCCTTTATCTCCTTAAGCATCATCGGTTACATAGATCTTTCCCAGGCCATCCTATGGAAAATAGGGCTCCTTTCTCTAAGCACTTACTAACCCCTTACCCTGTTTTATTTTTCTCTTGATCCCTATCACCTCTAGATATATCATTTATTTATTTACTCATTATTCATTCCTATTGTAAAGTGTGCTCCTTGGGGGTAGTGAATGTTTCATTATGGTTATTGTTGTATTTTCAGAGCTTACAACAATACATGGCATATAGTTGGTATCTACTGAATACTTGTGGAATGAATGGATAGACGTGGATCTTAGCTTACTTTTTCAAGAGAAAAAGGCAAGTCTCAAATGACCCAATAGAGCCTAAATAAGGGAATACTGTTTAAAAACTTATCCTCATGATAATATGATCATTTCACAATTAGACTATAGTTTTTTGTGATTTTGAATTTTGCAAAGACATTATTAAACCTTTTCATTTTGTCCCCAAAATTCATATTGTCATTCTGTTCTTAAGATTTTTTATTTCTTTTTTTCTAGAAGGCATGGAACTTAAAAAAGAATATCATTCATGTACAGAATGGTTTTTATGTTAATCTCTTCGTATTAAAATAAAAATGAGTCAAAGACAGCTTTATAATTTGTAATTGTCTTTTTAGGAAAAAAAATCACAGTCCTCATTGACATTAGTTAGTACCTTCCATAAGAGTCTATCATATCATTAAGTATTATCCCCTGGTGTGTATGAGAAAAGACACTCTTATAATATTTATAATCGATTGTTTTATATTATAGCTAGTACAACCATAATTATATAACTCGAGTCTCAATTTGTTTTGTGGCCCACATAATTTTAGTCAACTGATGTTTCACATTGAAAAGGTGTTGTTGGTTATGTCAAGCAAATTACTAAGAGCCAGAACTTGAAAAAAGTACTAATCAACATTTTAAAATGGAGCTCCCTTCTTGGAAGATTTTAAGAGCTTCCGTGTAATCTTTGCATAATGCATGAAGGATTTCTGTTCTTTAGTATTAGTGCATGGATGGGGGAATATATCAGAAAGTCTTGATCCATATTTGTTCTAGTAAATATGTTCAGTTTTATACCTGTCCAGTATTTTTTAGGGGGTGCACAAGATATACATAGTTTAGTGCTCTCCTCTGTTCGTCAGATGAACACCTCTGTTCATCAAAAGACATCATTAAGAAGAGAAATGAATAAGCAAATCACAGCCTTGATGATATTTCCAGGATACAAAACTGCAAAAAGACTAGTACCTAGAATATATAATAAAAAATCCCACAATTCAACAATGAAAAGACAAACAATCCAATTAAAAAATGGGCAAAATATTTTAACAGACACTTCACAAACGAAAACATACAAATGTTCATTAAGTATATGTAAAACTACTCAATATCATTAGTCACCAGGAACATACATATTAAAACTATAATAAGATAGTATTATACCTCCACTCAAGTGACTAAAATTAAAAAGACCAATAATATCAAATGTTGGCAAGGATGTGGAGTAAGTAAAACTCCCATACATTACAGATGGGAATGTAAAATGCAACAGCCACTTTGGGAAAGTACTGGCACTTTCCTATAAAACAAAATATACACTGATCCTGTGACCCCTTTGGTATTTACCCAAAAGTTGTGAAAAAAAAAAAGACTCTTACAATTGTACTCATGCTACTCTATTCCAAATTTCTCCAAACTAGAAAAACAAACGAACAAAAACTAGGTGCACATCAATATAAGAATAGATAAACAATCTGTGGTATATTCATTCATACAATGGAATATTAATTCAGCTAATAATGCTAAGTAAAGAAGGCAAACATAAAAGCACATATTGTATGGTTCCATACATATATATGAAGTTTTGCAACAGGCAAATCTAGTCTATAGTGGGAAAAAGCAAACAGAACAACAGGTATCCCTGTGGGTGGGCTAGGGACTGACTGCGTAAGGGCATGAGGAAACATTCCGGGATAAATAATAATATTCTGTATCATGACAGGGGTTTGGGTTACACAGCTGTATCCATTTCTTAAAACCCAGTAAATATCACTTAAATTATATGTATTTCATTTTATATTAATGAAACAATTTCACAGGATTAGATAAATGACAAGACTTTCAGTATTTCACAGAACATGCTCATCTAAGGTTTTATCAAAGCAAAAATAATGGCATAGCATATTTCGAATGTAGGCAAGCATGGGAGCCAGAGAGATTCCGAGGCTCTGCTTCCGGGGGTCTGTTTCAGTTTTCTAGAAAGCCCTGAGTTTGTGCATTAGGAGCCAGGGATATGTGAGTAAGGAATCTTAGTTTCAGGAGATGATGAAGACAAACTTCCCACAGAGTCATTTATGCCCCACTAGTCACATAGCCAAGTTAGGGTGGTTCACCAGGTATAAGGGATTACTAAACAAGTTGGTCCTGGGTATAAAGTTTAAAGTTTGAGATTTAAACAACACATTATGAGTCTTTAGTTAATCTCCTTTGTGTTTTCTTGGTACCAGACCTCTAGGCATTTCTGGAAATAAGATCAGAGTTGCCCCGTTAGCTGTCAGTTAATGGTATCTTACACCATAAATTTTGCATTTAAAGAAAACAAACTATAAAAATATCGAACTCTAATGTAAAATATGCATTCTGGAGCACTTACGTGGAAGTGTACAGATTCCGCAATTTACTTTAAAATGCATCAAAAACTGAGACATTGATGGACAAGTAAATGAGTAGATATGTGGTTGACAAACATAAGTAAATGTTAATGGAAGAATCTAGCGAGTGAATATACTAGTTTTATATTAAAATTCTTTCAACTTCGCTGCATATTTGAAGATTTTCATAAGATGTTAGGGAAAAAATGTCTTAAGTTCACAGATTGATCAGGCATGCTATAGCTTAGACTTTGGAGAAGGGGATTACCTCAGTAAAAATGTGAATTAAACAAAGTAAATCGTCATCCCTCTTCTACCATTCTTTTTTTATCTATGAAATTTCTTAATTAAATTTTTGCTCCTCTTTATCTTTCTGCCTCCTCTCTGCTTATAGGTACTCATGAGCTTTCTGCTCACCCTAAATCTCTCCATTAAGGTTTCTTTCAAAATTGTTCTTCCTCTAGCTCTTGTTCGTTTCCTCAAGGTACTAAAACCAGTTAACTGAAAAGGCAATTTATACTTAGGAGCTAATAACCATAAACAAACTTTTAATGAGGTCTACCCTCTTTGAACAGTGTGGACAACTATGTGCCTGCAGGATTTTTAAGGACATTTCATTTCCCTAAGATAATTTCAATTTACATGTGGTAAAACATGTTCACATATGGAAGTATTTCACAACACAGAAAGGAATTTTCTGAATGCAAAAATCAGTGGTATAAACAAAAGAGAAAATTGAAAATAAGTCATCGAGTATCTGAATCTAGAGGTTATAAAAGAAACAACAAAATGTGTCAGAAAACACAAAAAGTATGGCATTTATAAATACCAAAGCTAGCTCTTTGAAAAACAATAATTAGATAAATTACTATCTATCCTACTGAAGAAAGAAAGAGGAAATGCACCATAAAGTAATGATAAGAGGTAAAAACCCATCAAAGAAAGGAAGTTTAAAAAACTCACTAAAAAGAAAAAAAATAAAAAACTCACTAGACATCACTTTACTCAGCTCACTCTATAGTAGTAGATATTGATGGTCCTTATTCCTTGTTATAGCTGCACATTACTCCATTGTATACATATACATATTTTATTCAACTAGCTTCTTCTTGTTAATAATTTAGGATTCCCGAATGTTTTTTTTTTTTTTTTTTTTTTTTTTTTTTTTTTTTTTGCTATTACAAATAGTGCTTTGATGAATTCTTTTGTGCCTATATCTTTTTTCTTTTTTTTGCTAATGATTCTTTGGGCTAGATCACTAGAATTAGGATTGCTTTTCAAAGGGAAAATGCACATGAGATTTTAGTGTGTTACCAACTTCCCTTCCATATTTTTTGTCCCCACCAGTGGTGTATACATGTGGCATCAACATCTTTTTTGAAGCATAGGGGAACCAAATTTATATCTAATGTGGGAAAATAAACAGAAATAAAATAAATTTGAAAAAGAAGAACAATGTGGGTAGAAAAGACTTAAAATGGTTTAAAGTATATTATAAAGATTTACTAATTAAAACAATGTGGTACTACCGTGTTTTCCCAAAAATAAGACCGGGTCTTATATTAATTTTTGCTCCAAATGACGCGTTAGGGCTTATGTTCAGTGGATGTTATCCTGAAAAATCATGCTAGGGCTTATTTTTTGGTTAGGTCTTATTTTCGAGGAAATGAGGTAGCATGTGAAGATTTATACAGATCAATGAAGTAGAATAGAAAGTATACAAATAAGCCCAGATTCATATGGTAATTTAGTATATGGGTAAGGCTGCTTTTGTGTCAATGGGGATAAAAGATGGACTAATCAATAAGTCGAGTTAGACAACAAGTAAGTATCCAGAAAAAATAAGGAAAGATTTATGTTTACATCTCACAATATGTACTAGGATATCAACCAAATCTTTTAAAAGTTTAAGTGTGAAAATTTGAAGTCACATGTACTCCAAAAATAAAATAATTTTCTCAAGTTTTGGGATTACAAAACTAATTGAAAAAGTAGATGGCATAGAACAAGGGTTTGGATATTGAATGATCTAAAATGAAAAACATTTGGATTACCCTCCAAAAAATAACATAAAAAATGCAGAAGATAAATGATATAGAAAAAGTTATTTTCAACTCTTCTTCTATACTGAAAGCACCTAGAAAAAGACCAAGGGTCAGAGCTAATTTTCACTGGAATGTGATGCCACAGGCATTGCAGGTATTTATAGCTGGCATCCATTCAAGTTGGCTGGCACCATTTACTATTGTCTGGTGACCATGCCATATTGATTGTTAAAGTTTTTAACATCAAACTTTCTAATACCTTGACAGAGAAAAGGACAAATAATATAAACAGTTCACAAAATAATGCAATTGGCTTTTTAACATATGAGAAGATTCTTAGCCTCACTCATCATAGAAGCTTGTTGAATGTCTATTTTTCACTTGTCAAATAAGCAAAAACTGAAAATTGGGCACAGGCTCTTTTATACATCTCTCGGTGGGAGTATAAATTGGTATAATTGCTATGGGTGGCAATATGCTAATACCTACCAAAATTACAAAGACAAATAAAATTTGACTCACCCATTTGACTTCTGGGAATATATTGCTCTGATATACTTGTACACCTAAAATATGATTCATAGACAAGGCTATTAATTGGATAATTATTTGTAGTTGGAAAAGATTAGAAGCAACCTAAATGTGCAATAATAGGATACTAGATATAAATTATAGTTTGCAATATAATACAATGACGTGCACCTGCAAAATATAAGAAGCTGTCTTTAGTATCATGGAAAGATTATTTAGATACATTGTTGAGTGAAAAGTCCCAGACACAGAGTGTGCTATAGCATGTTGACCTGAAGTAAAAATGGTAGAAAAATATATATGTTTTTAAATTTTATATGCTTGAAGAAATTTTGGAAGGATGCACAACAAAGTAATAATTTTGATACCTGGCGAGGACGGTAGGGGAAGGAGTGCTAGCCAAACCGAGGACAGCGGTGAGAGGGAGACATTTCCCTACCATAAATTTTTTATATTTTGGGGGGCCATATAAAATGCACTAGCTATTTAAAGATTAAATGCAAACATAAGAAGTAAGAAAATGTAATAAAATTGTGGTCATAGAATAGATAAAAACATATCTCCTGCAGAGGTTGCACTCTATTTTGCCTGCTCTTCCGATTATCCTTACTTTATGTCTACATTTTTTGCAGAAGAGGGAGGCCACTCTTGTAGCTCTGGTCACAGAAGAGCCTTTCCTTTGTAGACATAATAATGCTGTTATTTTGATGAGAAGACTTTTTGTTTTCATGCTGAGCTTTCTGTATGGACATTTTGATATTTCTAACCACTCTAGGCATGCCTCGTTTTTCCACCACAAATGACTATGGGAACTGAGTACCAAATGTGATTTTGTTCTATTTTCTTGCTATCGGATATTTTGGGGCTCCTTTTCTTTTAACTGCCATGTTGGACTTCATCAGTGCCAACCGCCTTTGCTGCTTGCTGCTGTCTCTGGCTCTTAACCCAGGGTTCCTTCTTTTTTTCTCCAGTTCCATGGATGTAGTGACAAAGTTTGGTCTTGACTACTTGGTTTCTGGAATGTGCTCAATCATTTGAACTTAGCTTTGATGGGAAGACCCAGTTTTACTAGGTGAAAACAAAGGTGCATATCATCTTTTTAGATAAGAGGTACCCCACCTCTACTTAGTTAAAAACCCAGTTTACACTTTCATCTTTTTTTGTGTGTGTGAAAAATAAACCCATGTCTGCATATGTTCCCGACCCTCAACGCTCCTTCTCTAAGATTTTGGGCAGTGGGCATAGTGGGCACCCTCAGAGCTCCTAAGCATGTCCCATGCAGCCAAGACAGAGAGCTGCCCCTTGAGCCTCTGCTGCTGTCGAGCTCCAGAACACCTTTCTGCTGACCTTCTAGGTCCATCCATATCGTTGAACATGTTAAGATTGCGTTCTTTTTTATGGCCGAGTAATACTGCATTGTATATATGTGTACCACAATTTCTTTATCCAATTGTCTATTGATGGGCATTTTTAGTTGTTTCTCTATCTTGGCTATTGTGAATAATACTGCAGTAAACATAGGGGTGCGTATATCTTTTCAAGTTAGTGTTTTGGATTTCTTTGGATGAGTATCCAGGAGTGGAATTGCTGGGTCCCAAGGGGGTTCTACTTTTAATTTTTTGAGGAGACTCCATACTGTTTTCCATAGTGGCTGCACCAATTTACATTCCCATCAAACGGAGGTTGATATCACACATACTCATCTTTTAATTCAAAACATATAGGGTGGCACCTTTTACATAATAATAATCCTGAAAATAATCAGGATAGGTAAAAGAAATACGTATTGTGATAGGCACTTTTTTTTTTTTTTGGTATGTTTACTTTATCCCACAGTAAAAGATAGAAAATATTTTTTTTTGCCTCACCACCCCTCACCCAATAAGAGTGTTCTGTTATTCTTTGAGGAGATGGACAAACATCCAGAGGACAGTCTGGGTGTTCCCCTATGCTTGTTACTCGCTTGTGGAAAGTTTCCCTGAATTTTATTCCCTTGCACAGCTTCTCATACTCTTCGTAATGACACTTATCATAGTTTAGAATGTATGACTTTATAATGCACACCAATCATCCTGTCTAGACTAATTGCTGTGAGGGAATGCTCCATATCTGTTGGCTACTTTCCATATCCCAATAGCAGACTCATGCCTTGGCACATAGTACAAGCATGAAAAAAATGAATGAGTGAATGAATGAATGAATGAATGAATGAATAGTCTTTGAGAATCTCCCTGTGAGAGACCTCAGATAATGATCTGTAAGTTAAAAAAAAAAAGATTGCCCTTCTTTTAAAGTTCCAATCTCTGGGCAGGCTTAGGAAGCCCAGTAAGAATCTTAAAAATTAATTGAGCTTCCAAGCAGGAGTATAAGTATTTCTCTTTTAAATGGTAACTTCAGATTACTCACATTCTGGGAAGCTTTACATTAAGTGTCATATAATGATGGCGAACATGGAAGAACAAGACAAATCGGAACAACCTGGAAATGAGATGTCATTTATTTGTTTATGTAGGTGGGCACATGGTTCCCAAGATGAATAGTCCTGAAAGTGGAGTGTGCTTCAGAATCACCTGGAGGACTAGTTAACTACAGATTTCAGGCCCTACTACAGAGCTTCTGATTCCCTAGCTCTGCGGCACGGCCAGAGGATTTGCAGTTCTAATTTCTCAGGTCATGCTGCTGCTGCTGGTCCAGGCATCCATACTTTGAGAACCATTGCTGTCATGCCTCTTTCTGTGAATTTTTATTGAAAAATTGAATAACTGTTCCCTTTGTTCTTTTCTGCATATATACTAGTGCAGTCTGAGATTCTAAAGCACTCAGCTCTAGAATTCAGGAAGAACATTTCAACAAGTCAAGTGAATCATCTGCCCAGATAGAATTATAGTCATTCCTCATTGTTTTCTGAAGTCTCCCAGAATGATTCTTGAAAAGTCCTTCTTAATAGGGGTGAGTGATCCATTCTTGGGACTTGGCAAAACTATGAGTGTCTTCTGAAGGGAAAGCTTAGGGGAAGAAAGGTTCCCTTTTCTTATTCCTGGTGTAGATTTTCTCTCCATGACTACTTGTTCTGCACTTACGCTTTTTTATAAAGCCAATGTTTAAAGGAAATATAAGTGAGGAATAAAATGACAAAGGAGAAAGAGGGAAGAAAGAAAGGAAAACTGGGAGAGTTGGAAGGAAAATATGCCTAATTATTTGAGTTATTATCAGAGGAAATGACTAAGAAACTGATAAGAAAAAGTCAAATAAACTGATAAAAATATATTCAATTTCATTAATGAAATGAATGGAAATTAAATAAATGCTAAAATAACAGGTTTTACTTAAGAAACTGGCAACATTTTTAACAATGATGATTTCTGGTGTAGTAGAAGGTGCAGCGAAATAGGAATTCTCAGATGTTGCCCATGGAAAGTATGCTACAAGGAGGAATGAATGTTTAAAAAATGATAACGATCACTCTCATGTTAGAAGGTCAAGTAGTCAAAATATCTTCCTCCCATATTTATTTTCTTCTTTATCAAGATTTCAAAGTCCGTAATTAGTACCACAGTGTTTTCCTTTTTAACAGGGTAGATGAAAGATTTTGCTTACAGAATAGTGAACTGATATCATGGGCTTGATGTTGGGAGACAATCATTAGAGTATTTATTTTTAAAAAAACGTGAGGGGGTAAGACATAACTCAGGAGACAGCCTTAGATTTTAGATACAGAGAAAGATAGGTTATCATAAGTGTGAAATATGTACGTGGCTGCCAATCAGTGGGAACATTATTGATTGGGAAGTATCAGAAACGTCTCACTAATTTAATACCAGGTGAGAGAAAAATCCATTTGAATAAACAAAGTAAGAAACAGAATATTCTTTTCAGTGGCAATTCTACTTTATTGTACAAATTATAATATTCTACGTTAATGAACTACTAAAGATAAGAATGATTTGGTTTAGCTCATTAGTTTTTCTGTTATTTCTATGTTAATGGAAGTTCTAAGTACTTGAAAACAATTTATTTTATTGAGGAGGATAAATTTTTCTTCTCAAATCCTATTTATGTTATTCATTGGTTGTAGAAAAACCTTCTTAAACTAACTCAAAGTAACCACAGCCCATGTTTGAACGATACCATTTCAAATGATTGGAATCTAAATTAATTTTACTGCATTGAGTACTTGAATAACTAACGGAGCATGAATGATTGACTACCACATGGTGTGGTTCAAGTTTGTGATGGAAAGACCAATAAATGAGGAAATTTGTTTATGAAAAAGTTGCATTTGCTGATACATAAAATTGGCAGACTGTTTCAGTTTTCTTTACTGTGTAACAGATTACTCCAAAATTTAGTGGCTTAAAATAATATCCTTTATGTTGCTCATGATTCTGTGGATCAACAATTTGGGCTCGCTATAGCTGGACAGACTAGTATTTCCTGGGCTCATTCGTATGACTTGGTCCATAGCCAGAGCTGGAGGCTAGATGGTCTAAGATGGCTTCAGCTCATGTGGCCCCACGTCTCTTACCCCTTAGCAGACCAGCTTGGACTTGTTCACATAGCAGTAGCAGGATTCCAAGACATGGTGAAAGTGTGCAAAGGGGACATGTTTGGCATTCACATAAAATTGTTTGCTCTACATTCTAATAGCCAGCACAACAGTAACAAGCCTATTCCAGATTCAAGGGTGGAGAAGACACTTCACTTTTTGATGGGAGCTACTATGTTGCCATTTTTGCAATTTGCTACAGACTCATAGAATTCGTTTTAACATAAACTATTACATTAGCTGTCAAAAGCAATTCACCTATTATTTTCTCTCTCATGACATGGAATATTTGTTGCTATAGTGAATTCTGTTGAAGTTAATGTTTGATTAAAAATGTAAAATTTAACTGCATCCATCTTTCTCTAGATACTCTTGTTCTTTAATGCCTGCTCATCATTTACAGAAAGAAAAGCAACTGAATTCCTTAAGAATCTGTCATTCATCATCTTCTCCCACCCTACCTCTAGTTTCCTCTCTTACCACCCCTGGACCTTAGTCATGTTTCTTATCACGTTGTGTACGGCGGGGTTTAAATCCCTCGTGAAGATTCTCGTGATCCGTACGCAACGTGTTAATTTGCTGTTTCTTTAGCACCCCCTGGGCTTTTATGTCTCTATGTAGGCACATGTGTGCAGGAATTAATCCACTTTCTGTGAAGGCCTCTTACTTGCTTACTTATTCCTCAGTTCCCCAAACATTAGCTTAACTCTATTAACCTCCCTGATGACCTCTCTTGCCCGTAAGGAAGTTGCACATGCATAGCCTCTATGCCCTATTATCTTTAATTAAATTAAATTCATTTGTGCTCAAGGTTTTCCTTTAAACAGATGAGCTTCATTTGGTTTTCCTTTTAAAAGATGAGCTTCTTTTCCTAATCATCTTTGTATAGATAGGGTTTAACTCTGTATTTTGCATACAGCAAATATTCAATATGTTTTCACTTACTAAACAAATGAAAGAGTTAATGCATTATTTTCCTTTTTAAGTCTACGACTAATCCTTTAAACTTTTTTGACCATCTTATATATCTCATAGTTCCAACTATCTGTGTTACATAGATGATTCTTAACTCTTTTTTGTTTGTTTGTTTGGTTTTGTATTTTTGTTTCTTTGTTTAGCCATGACTGTTTCCTTGAGTCCCAGGACTGTCTCCAAATGGCTTTTTTGATATTTACACCTGAACATCCTGCTTCGTTCTTAAATATAACACCCCATGACTTGAACTCCCCACCTTCCTCAAAGCTGGCCAGAAATCTGCTTTTCTCTGTCTGATAATAAATGCAGTCAGTGACATCACCATCTTCCTAAGAAAACCTAAGTGGTCTTTTTGCATATTATCATTTGAACTTCAAACAAGTCAGATGACCGAATACACTTATCATCACTATTTTATCATCAACAAAATCAAATCTCAAGGAAATTAAGTTTTCCCATAGCCATGTTGATCATAAATGAGAGAATTGAGACTCAAACACAGGTTTGTCTAACTGAAAAGGATTGTGCTTTTTTCCCCCCTCTGATTTCAGAATTGTAGGAATAGACTTGACAGGGTTTGCTAGCTCATTGGTCCTGGATAAGAAAAAAAGGAATGCATTTTCATTCCTTATTCTTTCTCATTCTCCATACCTGGTTGGTTTCCAAATGCTCTTGATTTACCGTAACAACATTTTTTCATCAGTATCTACCTTTTCTCTTAAATGTGCTTCTCCTTAGTTTATCCATCATGCTCCTTTTAGTATTTATTGCAAAATTTTTCTAATTAGTCTCCTTTACTCCCAAATCTCCTGAAGTTTAGGACAGAGAAATGACTTTTGTCTTAATATCTTCACATGGACTAATTAACTATGTATCTAGTAGGATGCTTGATAGAATTATTGAGTTAAATATTATTATTGAGTTTCTTAAAATGAAAAAAATATTGCTAGAGGTACTAAATAACTGTAGAATATATGATGGAAAGCAACGTGGCAATATTTATCTGCCTAACTTAATTGAAGCATAAATAAACAAAAATTTTCTATTCAGAAATCAGTAACAGGTATTGCAAATAAAATATAGACAACATATTACAAAATGTATTTGTAAAATGGACACAATCCCAGTTATTTAACTGTGTTCTACTTACCTAAATCTACCTGCTGTTGAAGACAGATAAGTGTTTATTGGCATTTATATGCTAACATTTACAAGCAGAAATTATTTACAAAATTTCCTCTATTATATTCTGAACACATGAGTATTTATTTTTGGCCAATATACACATATTTGTGATTTTCAAACCAGGAAATAATATTATGTAAGGAAAGAAATTCATCTGGGATAGTGAATTAATATTAGCTAATGTTTCTGAATGTTTACTGCATTCTAGGAAATGCACTAAAAGCTTAAAGACATTATCTCCTTTAATCTTCATAATAACCTTATGAAATAGTTATTTGAATCCCCATTTTACCTATGAGAAAATAGTTTAGTTAAATATCTTGCCCCAATCATTCAGCAACTAAAAGATAGAATGGGATTTGAAAGAAATCTGCGTACCTTCAAAAATATTAGAAGATTGGTTACAGGCCACAGGAGGTAGCAGACATCTCCTTCTACAGAAGGAGGTGGGTTCTCGTCATTGGGACTGGGTCTCAGGGTCAAGACTCAGTCTCCAGAAGGCTTGGTTAAATCAGCCCTGCCTTCTGAAACCTTTTCAGATGTAAATAGTAAAGATCTGAAAGCTAGAAGCTAAGGCCTATCCATAACCCTGGACCCAATCCTGGCTGTGCACATTTGGAAGGGATTGGAGTATAAAATTAGCTACCTGTTTTCTTTGTCTTCCGTTATTATACAGTGTATTACCACAAATTTACCAGCTTAAAACTATACATATTTATTAGCTCACAGTTCTGAAGTTCAGAATTACGCACACAGAATAACTGGACTCCCCTCTAAGGGTCACACAAGGCTAAGACCAAAGTGCCTGCAGGAAATGTTTACATCTGAAACTCAAGAGTCCTCTTCCAAACTCATGCAGGTGTTAGAAAACTCAGTGCCTTATGATTGTAGGACTAGGGCCCTGATTGTCAGCTAGAGCCTGTCTCAGCTGGGACAGGCTACTCTCAGTCTCTTGCTAACACGTTCCTCTCCATATTCAAAGCATGAAATGGAGAATCTTTCTTGGGTTGAATCCCTCTCCCACTTCAAATTTCTTTTGCCAAGGAAATCCCAGTCCCCTTTAAGGGCTCACATAATTAGGTCAGTCTCACCAAGTCAATTTGCTTAAAGTCAACTGATTTGGGATCTAATTATATCTGCAGAATCCTTTCTCCGAAGTACTAGATTAATGCGTGAGTAGCTCACAGGTGTGTGTACAACAGGGAAGGAGGTCTAGTGGTCATCCAAATTGGTTTACTCTGCTTGTCCAGATTCCAGTGTCTGAGATGGGCTTCTGTGTATTATAGGCCACACTCCTGGAAGCCGTCATCCTCTTAAACTGTTTTATTTACATAAGCATTATGCTAGATTATATGTTTTTCTTTTTCTGCCCCTAATTCCAACCTATCCGGCTGTGGATTTGACTTTCCCTGGCTGTTCTTAAGTAACTCCTTTCCTTGTTGGTCTTAGTAAGAACGAACCCCTCCTTTCCTTTGCCCTTTGCTAATACCTGGAGTGTAGCTTTAAGACATTATCTTAAACCACATAACACCACCTTAAATCATGGACATCCATTGAGCCTTTGCTATCTGCCAGGTCGCGAGGATATAGAGATAAATAATAGATACACCATTGTCCTTAAAACAGTTCACAGTGCAGAAGAGGACATACATGGCAAATAATAGTTGAGTTGACCATATTTTTCTCATAACGCGACTGAGATGTTTATATGCTCTAGTGAGAGAAAAAGGAAGAGAGTGACCTTGAGCAAAGTCCTGATAGACAAGTTGAAGTGGCAAGTGAACTAATTGGGGCAGAGTGTTCTAGGGACACAAGGCGGGGGCAGGGGGGCATGCAGAACATGGCGCATTAATTAAACTGTAAAGTATTTGGTATAGCAGGTACATAGGGTTAGAGGAATGCCAAAGTTAAAAAAAATATGACTAGAAAAGTAGGTAGGTAAAACACTAATGATGCTCAAGTTTACACATTACAATGAAGATATAAAAACTCTGAATACCCCACATATCACAGCAATTGTCCACCACAAAGCAGATAGTATAGAAGATACAAAATGTACAGATATACTGTAATGTTAGGACATTTAACATATCATCCTCAGTCCAAGTCAAGTAGATAAGACAGTAAAGATCTAGAAGACATGTACAATGTAATCAATATGGTAGACCTTACATACATATAATGCAATTTACACCTCAATATAAATACTGTGCTTCCTTCTCAAGCAGCATAGAATAGTAAGAAAACTGATCATATGTTAGGTCTTGACACATCAGTTTTGAACTGTTGTATTGATATCTTGTACTCTTGATTTATATACAATTCTTCATCATATATTATTAATAATGGCAATATAGTTGATCAATGTTTTTTATGTGTTTTGTGGCAATATTTCTCTAGCGAGTGCTCTTAATTTATTATTTGTTTTTCCATGTTCCCCGTTGACATTTTGCTTGTAATATCTTTGGATACATCCTATGATGGTTATTTTAAATTTTTACTCATTTGTGATGCATTCTCCTTATGTCAGCAATGTATAACTATTTCATGGGGAAATCGTGGGTCCAAAGCTGTAAGTCAGGCTAACCAAAATAACAGAGAGTTATGTCTCTCAGTGCAACCTTTCTCCTCTTTCATCTTCACCAACAGACTGAAGATATGCTTCCCCGCCCCTCCTCCACTTAATATTGAATACAGCCCCACTTAGTTTTGCTTCTCAAAACCTCATGCCAAACTGGACCTAGAGAAGTTCTGTTTCTTAGCCATTCTTCGTACTTGTCCCTCTTGTTCCAATGAGAAATTATTGGTTTTTCCTTTGGAGGTCCCAGTTACTTTGGAGAAAGATGTTATGTGAGCTTTGTCTGAGATCTAAAGGATGGAGTTGGGTTTCTGATTCTTGGTCTTTTCATTGAAAGGAATTGGCATCATAACAATACATTTTTTAAATTGTGTGTATGACACACAGTATGTTCCAATGTGCGACTTCCTAAAATATTCATTTCACTTAAAAAGAAAGTGACAATAAATGGGGAAAAAATGCTAGTTTGTTAATTTAGTCATCTTTAAATCAACATTGTCATGTTTATTTAGATACTTTTGTCACAGCTAAGCTAGAAGTGACTTAAAATAATTTCTACCTATTGTTATTATGTTATTGCTTTTCTTTATTTATTATAGTTTCTGCAAAATATGAAACTCACTCATTCTTCAAAGATATAATAATAGAGCATATTGGTAGATTTTAATCTCTCAATAGATTGTATATTTCATATTGACAAAAAACATATTTCTTTTATCTGTCTTTGTACTCAGGGTACTTGACACAATCTCTGGAAAATGTTGCGACATGATAAATATTTGTTTAATGAATTCATTCCTTTTTTTGTGACTGTAAATGCTTCTGATTTTTATTCTTCTCACTTAATGGTGATTTCTTGAGGAGACTAGGAAGAAAACTCCTGTCTTTACTCTGGCCTTTTAAACATAGGAATTTAGTCTTACTACATGAATTCCTAAAGAATTTTATTGGTTATCTTTAAAGACATTTATCACCATATACATCATTACATTTACTTTAAGTATGTCTTTTTGGTACTTCATCAGTTCACAAGCAGAATCTATGTCCCTGTTAGTTTTTTTGATTAATAGAGATTATTTCGAAACAAATAAACTAGATTTAAAACAGTAATACCTTAACATATAACCAGTCAGAAATTTTCAAAAGACATTTGTATTAAACTGAAAAGTTAGAAATATAGATGTTATTAAAACTCACACTTTCATCAGCAAATATTCACTTATTTCCAACATGTTCTTCTAAGAAACTCCTATATGCAATATTTTTTTCCACATAATTTTTAAAGAATTTGCTTAGGTATTCTTTGGTTTTTGATTACATACCTCATCTGTTTAGGTTCTGGTTCTTCTGCATATGGCCCGCATCTGCTGTCCTTTCTAGGATGAAATGGGCACAGGTTGCTCTCACAAACCATCCTCTAGACTTTGCTTTTTTACCTTTTGTTGAATTCTTCAAGAAAATTTCACCAATTTTTAAAGACTTCAGTTTGCTGCCTGAAATCCATATTTACATTTAACATCCTTTCATAATTCGGCCAAAATTGCCTGTATTTGGTGTATACCATCATAGTTTATGTTATAAGGTGGTAGCTATTTCCTAATTTCATTAAAGAAGGAGTTCTCTCTTGCAATTTTGTTTTTATTATTTACACTTTGTTTTAAGTTGGTCTGAGAGGAGCTAGGATAAAATAAGTTTTACTCTATTATCTTTAACTGAAAATATGTAAAGCAATACAATGTTCAAGCAGATTTCATTTTATCTTACACAGGTGGGATCAGGAACAGTAGATAAAGCCTATGGGAATATAAAGAATGCCACCATAAGTGTATAAAAAAAGAATATAATGTGTTAAAGGTAATAAGTTCCCTGTAAATGGAGTTAGTGAAGCACAGGATAAAAACTTTTTGAGATTGGGTAGAGCAGATTTAAGCATGGTAGTTTTCAAAATTAAATTACTTATGTTTCACTTCAGTACTTTAATTCTATTATTTCATGATTTCTTTTTTAAAGATTTTTATAAAAAATATACCTAACATACAATATTATATTAGTTTCATCGGTATACCAGAGTTATTCAACGTTGATATACCTAAAGAAGTGATCACCATGATAAGTCCAGCAACTGTCTGTCACTGTACCATGCTATCACAATATTTTTGACTGTATTCCCTATGCTGTACATTACATCCCCGTGACGTATTTGGACCTCTTATTTGGACCTTTATCTCCCCCTCTTTAATTCTTTAATTACAGTTGACATTCAATATTTTTTATATTAATTTCAGGTGTACAGTGTAGTGGCTAGACATTTATGTAATCTAAGAAGGGACCCGCCTGACTCATCTAGTACCCACCTAGCACTATACATATTTGTTACCATATCATTGATCATTTCCTATGCTTTACTTTACATCCCATGACAATCTTGTAACTACCAGTTTGTACTTCTTTATCTTTTTACCTTTTTTAAACCTGTCCCCCAACCCTCTCCCACCTATCACCCCAACAAATCTAGTACCCAGCTGACACCTCACATAGTTTTTGCAATATTATTGACTATATTCCTTATGCTCTACCCTTCACCCCTATGATGACTATGTAACAACCAATTTGTACTTCTTAATCTCTTCCCTTTTTTCACCCAGACCCCCAACCTCCCTGCAGTCTGGCAACCATCAAAATATTTTCTGTGTCTTTAAGTTTGTTTCTGTTCTGTTTGCTAATTTGTTTTTTGGATTCCACATATAAGCAAAATCACATTACATCTGTGTCTGACACTCCACTCAGCACAATATTCTCCAGGTCCAACCATGCCACTCTTCCATGGCTGAGCAATATTCCGTTGTATATGTGTACCACCTCCTCTTTATCCATTCATCCATTGACGGACACCCAGGCTGCCTCCACATCTTGGTCATTGTAAACAATGCTGCAATGAACATATGGATACACACATCTCCTCAAAGTAGCATTTTGGGTTTCTCCAGATAAATACCTAGAAGTGGGATTACTGAGTACTTCCTTTTATGTTCTTATAGCCTTTGTTTTAAAGTCTATTTTGTTTGGTATAAGTATTGCTACCCCAGCATTTTTTGTTTGTTTGTTTCCATTTTCATAAAATATTTTTTCCCTCCCTTTATTCTCTCTCTCTCTTTGTGTCTTTCAATCTGAAGTGAGTCTCTTGTAGACAGCATATGTATGGGTCTTGTTTTCTTTTCCATTCAGCCCTCCTATGTCTTTTGATTAGTGTATTTAATCCATTTCCATTGAAAATAATTGTTGGTAGAAGTTATTATTTTGATGATTTTTTTCCCATCTTAAGGAAGGCCTTTTAACATTCCTTGTAATAGTGATTTGGTGGTGATGAACTCCTTTAGCTTTTTTACTTGTCTGGAAAGTTCTCTCTCCTATAATTTTAAATGAAAGCCTTAGTGGGTAGACTAGGCTTGGTTGTAGGTCCTTGTTTTTCATCACATTGACTATTTTGTGCCAATCCTTCTGGCCTGCAGTTTCTGTTGAGAAATCAGCTGACAGTTTTATGGGATCTTTCTTATGAGTTACCAGTTTCCTTTCTCTTGCTGCTTTTAGGATTCTCTCTTTGTCTTTAACCTTTGCCATTTTAATTACAATGTGTCTTGGTGTGGATCTGTTTGGGTTCATCTTGTTTGGGACTCTGAGCTTCCTGGACTTGTATGTCTATTTGCTTTGCTAGGTTAGAAAAGTTTTCAGTTATTATTCCTTCAAACAAGTTCTCAGTCCCTTGCGCCCTCTCTTCTCCTTCTGGTACCCCTATGATGCAAATCTTATTATGTTTGATATTGTCCCACAGATCTCTTTTTTTTTTGGGGGGGGGGCGGTTCGTTTTTCTTTTTGCTGCTCTGATTTGGTGTTTTCTGCTACCTTGTCTTCCAAATTGCTGATTCAAAACTCTGCTTCATCTAGTCTGCTGGTGATTCATTCTAGTGCATTCTTAATTTTAGTTATTGTAGTCTTCACTTCTGACTGGCTCTTTTTTATGGTTTCTATGTCTTTTTAAATGCTTACTATCTCTTTGTTGAAGTTCTCACTAAGATCCTTGAGCATCATTATAACCATTGTTTTGAACTCTGTAACTGATAGGTTGCTTGCCTTCATTTTGTTTATTTCTTTTTATGGATTTTTCTCTTGTTCTTTCATTTGGGACACATTTCTTTGTTTCCTTATTTTGGCTGCCTCTGTATTTGTTTCTATGTTGTAGGTAGATCTACTATGTCACCCAGTCTTGGTTGGGTGGCTTTATATAGCAGGTGACCTGTTTGGCGCTGGCACAGTCTCTCTGGTCATGTATTCCTGGTGCTCTAAGAGTGTCCTTTGTTTGGGTTGTATGTGCCCTCCTGTTATAGTTGAACCTTGATTGCTATTGACACATCAGTGGGTAGGATGGACCCTCAGGCTGATTGGCTGTGGGTTTGGCCACATCCACAGCTTATGGGCTGCAATCCTGCCAGGCTCTGGTTCCTGTTGAGACTGCCCTTTGTGTGTGTAGCTTGTGGGGCTAATTGGGTAGTGCTTTGCTGTGGTCTGAATATAACCTCCAAGCACATTGGTCTGGGACCTCTTGGAAGGGTCTCTGGTGCAGGCCTAGGTCACCCACTGCTTGTGACAGGCCTGGGGCTACTTGATAGAAGATACAAAGTGATCCACAGTTGTTTTCTTCCTGCACTAAAACTGGAGGAACGTGGGAGAGGCCATGCTATGAACCAAAAACGTCTGCTATCAGCACCAGGCCTGGGGTAGCTCTGCAAAAAGCCAGGGTACTGTGAGGCCTGCTACCACCTGCTGGCTCCCTTAAGATTCAGTCACTGATATAGCCTTGTGCGCTAAGCAAGTTGGGTAAGACAGGGTCTCAGGGAGTCACTAGAGTGGGAAGAGTTAGTTGGTCACCAGGTTAATGTAAATTTTAGTTTGGTGCCAGTGCTGAGCCTAGAGCTACTCAGCAAAAGTCTCAGAGCACACCAAAGCCAGTTGCCACACACCTGGGGCCTGCCAGATTCCAATAGTTTTCCAAGAAGTGTGAAATTCAGACAGGGCTAGGTGCCAGCAGAGAAAGTGCCTCTAGCATTGGGGGAGTTGGGTGGGGCAGGATCCCAGTGTGTCAGTGGAGCTCAGCAGGCCAATCAGATTCAGATTTAGCCTGTGGGAGGAAGGCTCAACACAGGAAAGATGGCGCCTGCCTGCCGGCTGCATAGGAAAATGGCAACTGTCCTTGGGCTGTGGCTCTGAAGCCACACACCTCAGTCTGTCTCCTGTATGCCTCCCACATCCCCTGATTCACCGTCCCTCCACCAGTACCCCAGGTGAGTGCCTGAGAGGGTGTGATCTGTGCATGGGCTGTTTAAGAGGATGTTTGGCTTTTCTGCATTCTTCCTTCCTACCCAGATGGTTGAAATCCCCACTGTTTTTTACAGCCAGATTTTGTGGGGGCTCCTCTTCCTGGCATCAGTACTCTGGGCTGGGGAACTTGGTGTGGGGCTGCTGTCCCTTGCTGCAGTCCACAGCTGAGCTATCCCTCCTGATTCTCAACCACCACAGGGAGGTTTGCAGCAGGTTCCGCGTCTCCATTCCTCCTTCCAGTCTTGCCATGGCTTCTTTATATCCTTAGTTATAAAACTTCTGTTCAGCTAGACTTCAGATGGTTCTCCAGGTTGGTTGTTCTATAATTTAGTTGTAATTTTAATGTGTTCATGGAAGGATGCAGGCACAATGTTTGCCTACTCTGCCATCTTAGTTTTCTTTCATGATTTCTTTTTTGCAAAGCAATTAGTCACAGTGATTTTTACATTTTTAAATGAGTAGTGTAAAGCAGTCAGATTAGGGTTATTTTGTCTTTAGTAATTTGAAAAAACATACACATCTCTTTTGTAAACTGCTTAATAATACAGAATGAAACTTAATCACTGAAAAATGAAGGAACAGGTAACATTTAAAAAGTGTTAGAAGCTATTTTGAGATTTAAAGTGATGTGTAAATACTGTGCAGATGGCAAGTATATATAGAATTGCCCATATCATTCAATCAGCTTTTAAACCAGCTTTCTTCTTGAAATTTTAATTAGCAAACCTAATTTGTGGTATAACAGCGATTTGCTATAGATACATTTGAAGAGGCTTTCTTGGATTGTTTAAGTACACCAAATTAAGCAAAGGGAAATAGTAAAAGATTTGGCACCCTAATTTCAGAGGGAAGGAAATAAGACAGGACGTACTTGTGTTCAAACTATTCTAGGGACTGCTTTAGGATATTCCATGAGCATTCCTCTGTACTTCAGAATAATGAGTTGCTGGAACAGCAATATCATCATCGTGAATTTGCACCTTTGGTGGATAATCATAAGGCTTCATTTTTCTGAAAGTCATAATTCACATCAGCCTGCTGCACTGAGTGAGATAACGTTATTTTCTTGTTCATGGAAATAAAATTCTACAGGTAATTTACTGATGTGCTAATTATCATTTCCAATGATGAGCTAAAGAACAGTGTGGTTCCTCAAATTGTTTCTACCATGAAAGATGTATTTATATTTGTAAAAAACCCTGAAGCATAAAATAATATTAGTTTTGTGGATTGTTGCCAAATGTGGTAAGCAATATGCTTTTTTTTTTGGTAAATGATCAGCTATGCTTGAGCAGGAAATGCCATAATGGCTGATTTATTTGTGTGTGTGAGTAACATTTTCTTCATATCAGTGACAAAAACATTTTAGTGCCATGGAGGCTTAGCAGATAGGAAGAATATATATATATATATATATATATATATATATATATATATATACACACATATATACACATATATATGTATATATATGTAACATTTTCTTCATATCAGTGACAAAAACATTTTAGTGCCATGGAGGCTTAGCAGATAGGAAGAATATATATATATATATATATATATATATATATATATATATATATATATATATATATATGTTTCTCTTTCTTTTTTGTAATTTATTGGGGTGACAATTGTTAGTAAAATTACATAGATTTCAGGTGTACAATTCTGTATTACATCATCTATAAATCCCATTGTGTGTTCACCACCCAGAGTCAGTTCTCCTTCCATCACCATATATTTAATCCCCCTTACCCTCTTTTTCCACAATAGACACACTGAACTGCAAAAGACCTGCAAAGGAAATAGCACTTCTATTGATTCAAAATTGCAAAACGTCTTTATTTTAATTGTCTGCTACCTTCAGTTCCTTCACCTGTGTCCTTGCTACCATCTGGGCATCTCTAGCTTTTCATCCTCAGTCATTTCTAAGACTTCTCTCTTTACTTTCCTGTCTCCTAATCTACATGTATATGAGTCTAATTTATCTTTCAACTTTTATTTCACCCTTCCTCTATGAAATCTGTCCTGATTTCCCAACTGGCTCTGATGTCTCATTTTGTGCCTCACTCTGGTCTCTTATAATTGTGTGCCTTAATCAGGATTCTGGTTATTAGATTTAAATACAGTAATTGATGTACTTGTCTCATGCCTGTGTTGAGTTGTGGGCTGCTTGAGAGCATGCGCTTTGCTTTCTTCATCTTTATATTTGTCCTTTCCTCACACTAAGCTACAGCACCATAATATGATACCCAGCAAATGGTAAATTACAACAGATGTTTCTTGATTGAACTGCTGACTGAAACTTCCTTCTCACCATCATCATGTCTTTCTTGGCCTTGTGGGCATTATTCTCATTGTTTTATTTCTGGGTGCTTCCTGGTATCTACTCATTTAACTTTTATCTTATTCATACAGATTTCTATCACATTTCTCTTATATCTTCATTTCTGCCAAACTGAAGTCAACTTCATGTATTTTTTTCCCTATCTTTACAACCTGACCTGGTTTAACTATTCTTTTCCTCAGTATAGTAACCAGAGGTACATAGGCCTTAAAAGTGCTACTTTGTACTACCTTTTCCTACTACCTGCCTGACAAAATGCTCTCAACTATTCCCACTTTTTTCTTTTCCTTTTTTCCCTATACTCAGTTGCTGAGAGCTACTTGAGAAAATGCATGATCTACTGAATACTTTCACGTAGATGTCATTTAGAAAGCTCAAAGTGAATACCCATCTTTAAACTGTTCCCACTCACATATGTTTAAGAAAACATTGTACAGGGTCAATAGACAGAAAATTACCAATATTGTTGAAAAAAATTAAAGACTTAAATCAATGGAGTGACACACTATCTTCATGGATTGGAAGACAACATAGTAAAAATGTCTGTTCTCCACAAAATTGTTTATAGGTTTAATGTAATTGCTATCAAAATCTCTCTGAGGTTTTCTGTAGACATAGATAAGCTTATTCTGAAATTTACATGGAAAGACCTAGGTCCTAGAATAGCTAAAACAATCTTGACAAAGAATAATAGTCAAGGAATCACTCTACCCATATTAAGGCTTACTGTGTAGCTACAGTAATCAAGACAGTGTGATATCGATGAAGAAATAGCACATGGATCGATGGAACAGAATGAAATACAAAAATAGGCCCACACAATATTACCTGAGTTTTGACAAAGGTGCAAAAGCAATTCAATGGCAGAAAGACAGCCTGTTGAAGAAATAGTGCTGGAGCAATTGGATATCCATAGACTAAAAAAAAGGCAAACATTGCCCTAAAATCTCACACGTTATACAAAAAGTAAGTCAGAATGTATTCTATACTTACATGTAAATGTAAGACTACACAATTTTTAGGAAATAAAACCCAATCAAAATATCCAGAATGTAGGGCTAGGCAGTATTCTTAGCCTTGAATAAATATAAAATAAAATAAAAGCACAGGATATAAAAGGGAAAAAAAAAGAAATAATATTTCATCAAAATGAATTAGTGAAAATCTTGCTTCTTGGAATGCAGATCATTCCTCTTTTTTGTAAGCAGTAGTAAAATTATGTGAAGTTATTAAAACTATTATTTTGCCCAATTAAAAGCTCATCTTAAAGATTTTTAAAAAATATTTCAAAACAGTTCCACATGTAAAAGATAAAATAATTTGCAACAGCTGTTAATTGGTGGAATTTTTCACAAACTTTATTATCTGTAGACAGATAAGATTGCTAATTTTCCATCATTAACAATTAACAGATGCTCTGGCTAATGATGTCTACAGTGGTATGCCTAGTCTTTGTATAAAATGTGCTCAAATGTATATTTGATTATTTTAGCTGATTTTAAGAATCTGCTAGACTCTGTGATTCATTTTCGGAAAAGTCTGCAACCAACCATAGGAACTACTATTTCAAGTAAGGTTGTATTTTTAGGAATTGGCCTATAAAATATAACTCTCCAATTTACAGCACTTAGACTTTCAAGCCATTTGATATTTGATTAAAAGAATAAGAAAGCCTACAAAAAACCCCTCTTATGAATTTGTAATCCCATGTATTTTAGGGGAATCTAGTTTTACCTATACAGCCACAAAGTGTAATATGTTAGTATTCCACAATGCTTTGACTTCGTTTTGAAATGGTGGTGGTGTTCTGATTCAGTTTTATAGCCCTATAAGATGGCTAATTAATCTAGAATAGTGTGCAAATCATGACAGCACAATAATCTTAAAACAACAGAAAAAATATGGTCCAAATTTTTTTCTTACAGTGCTTTCTTTTTAAAAGGGTATGTCCTTAAAAGCTTCCACACTGAAAATAAGTCTTTATAAAACTGATGCTGTTTCTCACGCTCCATTAAGCTATCCCTTTTATCTTAGAAATTGATGTGAAAGCAAAAATATTTATACTACATTGGCTCCACTTTTTAAATTGCTTTTTGAAAGACAAATGAAAATAGAAACAAATATGTTTGAAATTCAAGAAGTGGCCAAGTACATCTAATTTATTTTGTAAAAGGATCATTAAAGCCTTACATCTCTGTTGTATTTTAACTAGCTAGCAGTAGGGTGACAATCTAGAACATTGTGGAACATTTTGAATACTTAATAAATACAATCCCCCCACCCCCCAGATTAAGAAAGAAAAACATGGTTTGCATCAAGGGAAAAATTCATAGAAAATCTGACAACAAAATGTCCTTTCCCTTACACAAAGGTTGATTCTAAGCTCAGAAATCATGAATATGCAGTCAATAATAATCAACTCCTCCAAACGTCTTAGTATGCACACCTAATAGCAACTTCTAGGAGCTGTGAAACATCTTTAATTTTCAATTCTTAATATGAATATTGATGAAATAATAAATCATAACAGGCTAATAGAAAGCAACTTAGATTTTAAAGCATCAAATGTCATCGTCAAAAAGAAAAAAACCCAAACTGAAATTATGTATTTATGATTCCCAAGATTATAATATGCAAGGCTTCCTTATACTAGTCTAACTATAATATCATGTACAATTTAGTCAAGAAAATGAATCATTTCATTTTCCTGGGGTTTGTATTTTGCTCTCTAGCATTAGTATCGCCTCTAGCTTGCAGACATCCAACAGAAGGAGAGGAGGGGCGACGTAAAGAGTTCTCCAAAACCTGGTCAAGGTGAACTGGCTTGCTCCATAATGAAAGTGAAAGCACTGCTTCCCTCAGTGAGCAAGTCTTGCTCCTTCCTAACACATACATTGCGGACTGACCTAAACAGTGCACTTAGTGACATAGTTGATTTATATTCTGTGTCCTGCAACTTATCTAACATCACTTTGTTAATAGGTGGTTTGTAGTCAGCAGCCAGTTTGGGGTCCTCACTTTGATAGCATTGCTACAGTGATTTTTTGCCCAAAAAGCAGCTGGTGGTAAAATATTCGGAAAGCAGCCAGCTACAAGAGCTGCTTACAAGAGCGCGCCCTCTGCTGGAAGAAGAAACGTTATTATTACTTGTTCGGTAATTTGACCTCTATGAAATCTGATATCACAAGTCTACTGATTGATAGACTTCACTTCTGGGTCCTGATGCAAAAACCTTGGTTGGGGATTAGATCTTCACTTACTGCTGTGGGAGTTTCACAGGAGCAAAGCCAGGCTTATCTGGTGGTCCATTTAAAGACCAACCTATGGTACCTATAGCAAATGTATAGCAATTATGCCAAAAGGTGTCTTGCTGGCTTATGCATATGTGAACAACATACTGAAATCCTCTGTGAGAGGAAACAGTTCATTTTTAACTGAACTACAAAATTCTTCTTCCTCTTATTAGCAGTTTCCAATGTGGCCCAATGGGGCCAGAAGTTACCTTAATATATGATCATGAAAGCACAGGCAGCAGAATCAGATATTGGCAACTTATTTTATTTTTCTCATTTCACTTGTGTGTGAATTTTAATATAAATATATGGACATAAAGAACTAAGGCAAGTCAAAATGTTTCAGTAAACAAGTTTCAGAAATTCCACATTATAACAAGAATAAATAAACTTGTTAAATTGTTCTGCCAATGCCAGCTTTTTAAAACCAAGAAATTTCTTGTTGGTGACAACTAAATGGTTGTAGACTTTATTATGTAGTAGATTCCACTGTTGACTATGCTTTTCTAGTTGGGTTCTTACACATGCAAGCACATATTTGTAATGTTGGTTCTCTGTGTTATTCCTATAAGTAGTCTATTAAAATAAATTAACTCTTTATAAAAATTATCCTGGACTCACTGAAGTTAGAAGATGTGAATTTTATGCCTTGCCTTGTCAAGTCACAGGATGGAACTGAATCTCAGTTTCTTCATTTGTAAAGCAAGGAGAGGGTCAAGTTGACATCCAAACCTCTCTCTGTTGAACAATATATTATGTGTCTGCCTCGTCCACTGTGCTAGATGGATACTGGAGAGGAGAAGATAAAATTAGGGGAAAAAAAGACACTATTATACTGTATGAATCTTTTCCAGACTCAAAATGGTATAATATCATAATATTTGCTAATGAATCTCTATTAAACTGCACCACAATTTCTGTATTATCCACTGACGTTAATTAAAAGCATCGCCCAGGATTTATTACTTTTTCTACATAATAAAGGTGTTTAATGAAAGGAGTATTGTTTATAGAAAGCAGAGATGGAGAGGAATGATTTGCTGTTAAAAAAAACATTAACCCATTTTCGTCTTTTCCTTCTTTATAGTTACTCAGTGGAATCAGACAGATTTGATTCCAAATGTCTTTATCTGTTGTATGACCTTGGAAGAAGTTCTTTAACCTTTCAGTGCCTCAGTTTACCACCAATGAATAAGGGATTATAATAGTACTTGAGGAGAGTCTGGGGCAGATGAAATGAGACTATGTTTTGAAAAGCAGTTTTCTTGAAAATGTGTTTGGTAAGCCCTTGGAAAATATTAGTGTTTGTTGCCATTATTATAGTCAAAGTCCCTTCTCTTTATTCCTGTTGGTTCTGTCCTTATTCACTTTTCTTGGCTTGGTCTCCCAGCTCTGGTCTTCTCTATTTCAATCCATTTCCACACTAATACTAGAGTTACAAATATGATTATATCACACTGCTTCTTGAAACATTTAATGCTTTTCAGAACATGGTTCACGCCTATCTCCCTAAACTCATTTCCTAAAACTACCCTTCCAGACCCTGTCAGGTCTTAACCTTCAGCTGCTCTTTGCAACTTGCCAGACTGTATTGTGACCATTGCCCCTGTACGTCCTCAGTTTTGCTTCTATGTTCACATTTTTCTCTTTGCTTGCATCTTGTCTTCTTCGTTTTCTGAAGATTCATCAACTACAGTGCAGTAAAATGCTTTATAGTTTAGTTTAGTATAGTACCTTGTACACTGTAAGAGTTGTTGGAGTGAATGTTTCTGACTATCCTGTTTGATTTTTATGTTTTCAGAAGACAGATCAAGTGGTACCAAGTTTATAGTAAACACTCAGGTCTTGGCGACTTAGAGATATACTGAAAAATAATTTGATGAGAAAGTACAGTATGATCTACATCTCAAAAGTTCTAGAAAAGTACTCTAAATTTTACTCTAGAAAAAGCTAGAAATTATTGAATTGGGTGCATAAACTGTGTTGGTCTGCTAATTGAATTTTTACAAAACATTTTATTCTTCTGTTTTAGAGGAAAGAAAGTTAGATTTTTGCTTTTCAAGGTCTTTCACATTCATTTATAAGTATGCATTCACTTAGATGTAAGATCAACAACTAATATCTTTTTGGTCACATCTCTAAAATGTTTTGAGTCTACAAGATAATTTGTCTCATTTGTATTTCTCCATTCCCCAACAAACAAACAAACAAACAAACAAACAAACAAACGAATCCCAACAAACTATTTTCAATTACAGTAACCTTTGGAATAACTTCCTGTTTCTAAATACATTCCCCAATGTCACTTTTAGTTAACATTAAGTTATATATATATTTCAAATACATATAAACCCACTGCTATAAACTAAGTAAAAAAATCCATCTTGTTATCAGCTGGATACTATGTATTCTCCAAATACCCAGTGATAGTGATGAAGTGAATGAAGCAAAGGTCAAAAGGAGCAGAGCTTCTCTGAGAATCATAAGCCTATAGACGGGTGTACAGCCAGGAAGTTGATTGCATCATTGTTGCAATACTCTGACCAAGTGATCAGTAATTCCTGCAAGGAGAAACCATTAGTCACGCATTCCTGAGATACCCAGGAACACTTCTGCTTTTGTGAGCCGTTTTGCCAAATTTCAGCGTTGCCATGACAACCTCTGTATTCATTCTCAGGTGTGCACTGGCATCACATCTTGACAATTGATGGGGCCACATAATCCCTCTGGGTAACTACTTAAATTATCGCCTTATAAAATAGTGACAATTACAAAATTTACACTTCACTGTGTATGCAACTATCAGGCAGCTCTAAGCAGAGGCAGAGTGATGATTTTTGTAATTATCTATCTACAAAGTCATATGCAATGCCTTCCAACTAGGAGCTATTAAATGGTTAGTGGTGGGTAATCAAAAATAAAAACTATTCTCTTTCAATGCTTTGAATTTTACTTTAAATGTATGTATGGTTCATAATTTAGTTTAATGAAAGAGTGAGAGATGGTGTAGGGTGGCTTCTGTGACTGACCTTTAAAAGAGAACAAGAAAATGTTTTTCCAAACTGGAACATAGGAATTCAGATTAAAAGATTGGTTGGAAAGGAAGGGACAACGCTATAGGACATTTTCTTTTTCACTTTTAAATGTTGATCACTGTCATGCTTTATCTTCCCCTCATCTCTGCACAGAAAAGTAAGGGGTACTAATTTTCAGAGATAAAATGATGCTTTGTTATTTTCTATGATACCAGAAATTTCAAAGACCAGAGAGCAAATATCTAATCTGTAATTTTAAAGGGAAAAAATTTCCAATATTGGCGATGGTAATATAATCCTTGTGAGTATATTTGAAACTATAGATTAGCTTACTTTAGAATTAGTATTTACTTCCTTTTAAGATATATATATATATATATACACACACACACATATATATGTGTATATATATATTGAAATTAACTGATAAAGTCTTCTATTTTCCTAGAAAAATAACATATTAGCTCTAAATCAGGGGTGTCCAAACTGTAGCCCACGGGCCAACTGTGGCCCATGATCCATTGTTAATGGGCCCGCAGCAAATTACAAAAATATATTTAGTTTACTTAAATAAACCAGGTGAGGCAATACGTACTTCACCTCGAGTGAGTGGCCTTGCTATTTTTGTATTTTACCACAAAAAGTTTGGACACCCCTGCTCTAAATGATATGTGAATGTGCACAATATATCAATTATTGACTAAAATATGTCAAATTGGAGAAAGTAATATATGACTGTCCCCACACAAGTGATATGCCTGCACATTTTAACCGTTTTTCACAAATCTTATGTAGGTAATAACACATACTTAAAGCTCCATCATCCCAGAAAATTAACATGAAAGTAGATAATTTTTGCATAAGTAAAGACAATGGTATTTTCAACATTTAGTGCTTTTTAGCACAGTGTCTAAAACAGAGACTGGCTGAGAGATTAAGCTGGCTTCTCATTTTAACGTTCTAGATCAGGGGTGTCCAAACTTTTTTCTACGTTTTTCACCAAGTGCCATATGCGGTAAAATACACAAACAGCCAGGCCATTCACTCGAGGTGAAGTACGTATTGCCTCACTTGGTTTATTTAAGTAAACTAAATATATTTTTGGAATTTGCTGCGGGCCAATTAACAATGGATCATGGGCCGCAGTTGGCCGGCAGGCCGCAGTTTGGACACCCCTGTTCTAGATGGTCATTAATAAAGTTACCACAGAAGATTACATGCCTTAACGTAAAGAATGGGGATGGTATAGATTTAAACTTTCAAACTGCTGTGGGGATGGTAATAGCAGTAATGGTGATGGTAAGAGCAAAAACTTAAGTTAATAAGACAAACTGGATGGATAGGAGCAGTAGGAAATGTAATCAAGTAAAAAGAACAGAGGAAGTCAACACTCCTGAAGGGAAAATGAAAGGACTTTGTTCCTGGCACTTGTTTTGGGATTGACCTTGACCCATTTAGAGACGTGATTCAAGAGGTTTGGGATGAAAAAACAAAATTCACGTGAAAGTACAAAAAACAAATTATCCCCAAATATGAGTCAGGAGGACCCCCAGAATGGAGAGAGTTTGGAGACTGCAAAGCGCTGCCCTTTAAGGGATTAAAGACAGTTGAGAATGGGCATAGGAGGGTTACTAGAACTAGTTTACTGGAGGATATTTTATCATGCAAATGCTTAAGAGAAATTGTCAATAGCATAAAAATGAGCATCATGTGCCAAGGAGATGATGGAGGAACATTTCACAACAGCTCATGTTTGGGCACAGAGTAGGTCAATTTCTGTCTCTCTCTATGGAGGCCTTGGAGTCAGAAGAACAAGTAAAACTAAGGCAGACATCAGTAAAGAGACACATCAGCAGTCCTTCCGGTCTCCAGCATGAGGGAGAAAGCAGGAAAGGATGAAGTTCTAATGATTTAGCTAGAGACCCACTGACTCTTGTGTGTAGGTTTTGCTTCTGCTAAGTAATGGTGAGATAAAAACCTGATATGTTTTTAAAATGGAGTGTTTTGGTTTGTTCATTGAGCTGCAGTGAACTAAAGATTTCTCTCAAGTGGTTTAAAACAATGAAATGCATTACTTTACGTTGAGAACTAAAGATTTCACTCAAATGGCTTAGAGCAATGGGATACATTCCATGGAGATTCTAATAAAAATTACAACAGGAATTGATAAAGTGAGTCTAAAATCATAGACAAGAAACAGGTTACTGCTACATTCTCAAACCTAAAGGGGTAATGATGTTTTGTTATACTGTCCTCCCCAAATCAATTAGGGAGGAGTGTGGGTGGCTTCTATACAACTCCCCACTCTTTTTTTTTTTTTTCTTTTAATTCACCAAATTTTCTTTTCTTTCCCACAGATGTTTCATATCTATATCTTTTTTTGTAACCTTTCCTTTGGTTTAAAGTACAATCTCAATTTAATAGCTGAGATTTCATAATCTTTCAAAATGTGTAGGCATATCACTTACTTGGGACATAATCTTTGTGCTGGGAAAACTATTTAAGGTTTGGATATGGAAGGACAGAACAGAGACAGACAGAATGAACTGATTTATACCAGGGGAACAGAAGGTCAAAACAGGTTGAGGAAAAAACAAAACAAAAGAAAACACAAACCCAGAAGCAGGAGGCCCCTGTACTCTGCTGATGCTCAGGGAGCTTAGAATATACTGAGGTCTGACAATTATGTTTGTGAACTTGTTGCAACAATGTTACTAACCTTTTTTGATATCAGAGGGATTATTCATTATGAATTTGTACCAACTGGACAAACAGTTAACCAAGTTTACTATTTGGAAGCGCTGAAAAGGCTGCGTGAAAAATTAGACGACCTGAACGTTTTGCTAATAATTCATCGCTCTTGCATCACAACAACGCACCAGCTCACACGGCACTGTCTGTGAGGGGAGTTTTAGCCAGTAAACAAATCACTGTATTGGAACACCCTCCCTACTCACCTGATCTGGCCCCCAATGACTTCTTTCTTTACCCAAAGATAAAAGAAATATTGAAAGGAAGATATTTTGATGACATTCAGGACATCAAGGGTAATACAACAGCAGCTCTGATGGTCATTCCAGAAAAAGAGTTCCCAAATTGCTTTGAAGGGTGGACTAGGTGCTGGTGTTGGTGCATAGCTTCCCAAGGGGAGTACTTCGAAGGTGACCGTAGTGATATTCAGCAATGAGGTATGGAGCACTTTGTCTAGGATGAGTTTGTGAACTTAATTGTCAGAACTTGGGAGACATAATTGTACCTTGGGGTACATAAATGGGTGTCAGACAACAATAAAATTGATAACTATTTAGGAGAAAGAAGAAAGTAAAACTATAACACTTTTTGTGCAATCAAACCAGTGGTCAGAAATCAGCGTCATTAAATGCAATGGGTGAAATTCAGAACAGGAGAGTTAGTGAGGGTGGGCAAAGACTCAGCAAAGTAGGAAAATGAGAATGAGTTGCTTTGCGAAGTAACAGTAAGACATCTAAAGACTGGTGGCCCACGTGTTTATCCTGTATCACAATTTGAGCATATTTATAATAGTAGTATTTACCTTCCTGAACTTCTTTCCCATGACATATTGCTTTCTTTGCTTCTTCTTTGGATTTTCCCAAGCTCTGTCTTTAAGACCTGTGCCCCCTGTCCCCACTAAGGCTCACACTTCTAGGTAGTAATTCACTTTTTGGGTTGCCTTCCTTGTCCATCTGTTGACATTTACTCACTCTACATTTCACTGTGCCTCCTAAACATTCTCTGTGTCCCATGGTGGTAACACCCATTGTATGCACCTAGTATCATCCCTTAGGATGAGTCTGTAAAATTATATATAACAAGGAATGGTATATATTTATTACTTTATCATGAAGTCATTTCAGGCTGGACAATTGACTGTTCTATAAAGCTAGAAGTTCAGGATGGCCTGAGCAAGTAAATTTCAGGGGGATGAGAGGGGAATGTTGAAATTTGTGAGTGAAATTTATGACAGCTTGGTAAAATTAAGGAACTTGGTACCCTAAACCAAACTTCACAAATTTTTAAGGTTACCCCTCCATATGATTATAATATTGTTTAGATCACATTGACCGAGTGTTTTGCATTGATATTGGCATAAAACAGAATATACAAATATACATTACTTACACAATGAAAATAGGACTGTCTGTTGAACAGGAAAAGATTCAGTATGTATCTGAATCTCTTTGAAAATAGAACATATTCTTATTTTTTAGATATAATAGCAAACAGAATCAGTCAAAAGCCCTCTCAGTCTTAATATTCTATGTGGGGATTTTTAAGATGACAGTAGAGAACGTGGACATATCAAAAGAGATCTTATCGTACTTTTTGTTAAGGAAAGCATTAAC